>NC_138385.1:10480228-10504059 GCF_054177405.1 Leptonychotes weddellii | reverse complement strand
CTAATGATGATGAACATTTTTTCATGTGTCTGTTAGCCATTTGTATGTCTTCTTCAGAGAAGTGTCTGTTCATCTCTTCTGCCCACTTTTTGACTTGATTATTTGTTTTTTGGGTGTTGAGTTTGAGAAGTTCTTTATAGATTTTGGGATTTGTTTTGTTTTGAAGTGAGAAAGGGTGCAGGCTTGAGGACCCCTATATCCTATATTCTAGCATGCTCACTGCCCTTGCTGGAGGGCCCCTTACACATACCTGTAGAAAGGCAGTGGAGTGCAATGGGTTAAGAACTGAGCAGAAGCGAGAGGGTCTGCATTCTCTCCTGGCTTTGTCACTGAAAGGCTGTGTTAAGGGAGAAGTCACTTCACTGCTTTGGTTCTGCGTTTCTTCAGTTGTGGAATGGGTACAATCAGGTCCACCCTGCTTAATGAGCAGGGTTCCTAATTGGCTAACATGTTTATTTTCTCCATAGCACCAAGCACAGAGCCTTGCCTGTAGCAGAAGTAGCAATACATGTTTGGAGAATGAATAACTGCAAGCGTTTGGGAAATGAGAAAGTATTCCACGAATGTCAGCTATTTTTAATAATAAATTCAAAAGCCGGCTGCTCCAGTTGCTTGGCCTTAATAGTAACTTGATTCAAAATGGTTCCTTACAAGACCACACCACCTTAACAGACCTTTGTTTCTGAATGTAAGAAAAGGACAACTTGCACTGACCAGTCATGTCTACAAGATGTCAAAAGAGCCAGCTAATTTGGTCGATTCAATGAAAAAGCAAGGCCAACAGTATTGGGCATTGTGCTTCAAAGGAAGCTAAGTGGCTCGGAGCCTTTTCCACTGCTGCTCATTGGCTTGACGTTATGTACACACAGCTATCCTTTCAGTTTCCACAAAATGGCTTATTTTCATTTCTGAAATGGCAGCCACGTGGGAGCCTCTGGTTGTTGTGGAGAAGGCAGGGAGAGGCCCAGCTGGTTGACGGCCACTGGGCTCCTCCAGCCCTCTGCTTTGCCTTGGCTACTGTTGGGAGGCGGGAGTCCAAGGTTTTTATAGTTCCTCTCTCGAATTAGTGCCCGCAGACTCTACAGCTATGAACATGCAATTAGTCTTTGTTTGTGCACAAAAGGGAGCTTGACCCTTGCCCGTCTTTGATTGGCATGTACAACTCTTGTAGCTACTTACCTAAGGCCCTCTCCAAGGAGCACAGCGTCTTGTTCCTGCACCTGCCTTCAGCTTTTCTCTTTTGTGACTTGTTTTACATAATATTCGGCCCAACATGCAGCAAGGTTGCAAGGATGAAGGCATCACGCAGGCACAGTAAGATTTCCTGTTTTTCAGGGAGGTGGGGAGTAGGTGGGAGGGAGGTTTGAATCCGTAATCTGAGTTTTGGATAATTGCTGAGCCCCAAAACAGTTAGCAGGAACCCAAAGAACTGGTTTTTCTTAATAAATGAACACTTTGCTTGCTTTCAAAAGCAGACCTCCCATGTCATGGAAAACAAGCTGTATGCACAAAGCTTTACATTTCTTGCCGGGTTCACCTGCTTTCTTACCAACATAGAAACTTTGTAGTTTTTTTTGAAAGACAATTGCTATGAAAGACATGCAATTATTGTGGTCAGAAAATTTCTCTCTAAACCATGCTTTCCGAGATACTAGAAGAGTGTTTGTTAGCAGCCTGAACGAGTTAAATACCATGGGGATGGATTGCGTTTTCAATAAATGTTTTTGAGGAGCCGTATTTGTTTTCGGCACACTCGTTTCTTACTATCCATGCTTAAACGTGCTGTGCCATATGAGAATAAACTACTCAGCTATGGCACTTGGGGAAAAACTCCAAAACATATCTGGTTTGAGCTAAAAACCATCTCAAATTCCCAAATCTGCAGAGATTATTTAATAATTGGTTCAGCACAATATTAGCTGTACTTTTTGGAGGGGCTGTTTAGGTTCGGGCATGGTACTTGTTGCTTTATACATTTTTTTGGTCCCTAAAACAGCTCTCCTACCCAATAATACGTTGGGTATTGTTGTTTCCAATTTATAGAAAACTGTTGTCCAGAGATGTTAAGAGACTTGACCATATTTGTTCAATTGCTGAGAGGCAGAGATGTGGGTTTGTTCTTCCACCGTATGCTGCCGAGACCTTTAAAAAAACAAAAGAACACACTAGATTTTACACAGTCAAGAGTTTTGTCTTTCAAAGTAGTCACCCTGGGTGCCTCGATGTACTTTCCAACAATGTGACTATAGTTGTCTTTAGGATGCTACTTGCGAGCTGATTCATGCATCACATAGGAACATCTGCCTCACTCCCTCTTATTCACACTGCACTGTTGACCATCTTGGCGTTGCCCAGGTTGATCATGTACTTTTTCACAAAACCTGACTCCCAGTCACTTTTGGCTGTTTTCAAAAACTGCCAGCTCTGATGGCAAGGATTTGCCAAAATCGAGGACATTCAGAAGAAAGTGCCTCTAGTTCTAGAGATGATTCTAGAATAAGTGTTTGTTCCCAAAATGGCTGTGACAGTATGGTTGCCATAGATGTGTATGTTTCCAGCCTTCCTCTGAATGCGTGAGCGCTGATGTGCTTAGGGTCGCAGAGAATAGTAAATAGGAGATCGCCCTTTGGCATTATGCTTCCTGAGCTTGAATCCTTTTGCCACCAGGTTATTAGCTACATACCTTTGGGAAAGTTATCTAAGTGCTCTAATCTTAGTTTTCTTGCCTGTACAATGAGGATAATAATAGCATCTACCTGAACAGGTTTGCTGTTTGGATTGAATAGTAATATGTGCCATACCCTAGGTACATAGTAAATGCTCAATAAACGTTAGTTTCCTATGCTTGCTTCTTCTGCTGAGATGCTTGGTAAAACAAAGTCTTTCTTTTTATAGTCTGTGACTCATAGAGGGTTAGTGCTAGAAGGACCCTTTAAGATAATCTTATCCAGTAGTTTTCAAACTTTATTTTAACCGTGGAACCTGTAGTTCAAAGGAAAACTTAGATGGAACCGAATAATTACAACAGCTAAAGTACAGCTGCCAGGTTAGGTGGGTGGGTCCAAGGTGGAAGGGAGCAGAGCTCCAGTATTTCAGGCTCTGCTTTACCTCCCCCACTCAGTGTGAATTGTGTTGTCATCAGTGAATCCTACTTCTCCACCCTTCCAACATGGTTTTCAAAGGAAGTCCTGCCCACACTTTAAAGCTCCACTTAAGTGCTAAAACGTACACAATGCCTTGTCAGAAAGAGTCAGCCAGACTTAATCTCTTCTTTTCCAGTTCTCCATTGGCAATGTGTCTTTATTTAGCAAATTTTGCCTTAGAGTTATTTTATCTATACTTCATATATATACATATATATATACACATATATATACACATATGTGTGTGTATATATGTATATATGTGTATATATATGTGTGTGTGTGTATAACATGTATGTAACCCTTAGTAAGTGCCAGGAACCGTTCTAAGATTTGTATGGATAAACTCATTTAATCCTCTCTATACCTATTCTTTACACCAAGTTTTTTAAGGCCAGGGCCCATGTTTGAAGTATCTCTGGGTCCCCCACATTGGGGGACTTACATATAGGAAGCCCTCAATGACTACTTACTGGGTTGTTAAATAAATGGCTAGAAATAAATCCAAATCCTACCAGGGTATAGGAAATCAAGGGAAAGATTACCAATAAAATGTATTCTTTGCTCTTTTAAAAGTCATCCTCTTAAAAAGTAACGAGACACTTCACAAATCCAGACCTCATTGATTTATGTCATCCTGGCATGATGTGCTTGCCTGATTTCTTAAGCAAATATAGCCATTCTAATCCTCCTTTGGCCCTTTCTCCATCATTTGAAGGAAAAGGAGGCAGAAAAACTATCTTCCACACAGTTAATACCTGAAAATATGCCAACAATTTGAAAACCTTTAGGCTAGGTTCTAAAGCATGCCTACGGTAAAAAGCAGAAGGTAGGGTGAATGTTCTCAAACATCTGTTTTAGAAAGTCAACTGAAGAAACTAACAACGGGAACTTTATTTAAAACCACAGAAATGCTATACTTTGTAACGGGGAATAGTGGAAGGGATAAATATATTGGGTCAAATTCAAGTGAGGAAAAACAACATAGAGCATAGCAGGAAAATGTAAGAAATTCAGGGCAGTCTTTCTTCTGACATTATTATGTGGGGTTCCTTCAATGGCTAATTACCAAGCATAGTAACATAGGAGTCGGAGTGATCAGATGCCACAGTACTTACAAAGGAGAAATTTGTTTTTGAATAATATGCAAGCATTTTAAGTCTTATGTATTTAACTTTATATATTGCATAAGAGTATATAAGATGTACAGGAGACATTATTTTGCATTCCATAAATATAAAGAAACTAGGATGCATAGGTTTTTAACTCATACTTTAGTGCCTTACAAGTGGTATTGGTCAAAGATTGATCATCAGAGATGAGGCTGGTAGGACTTTCGTTGGATTTAAGATATAATATCAACATTTAGAGGAGCTAGTCCTGCTGTGTTTGTTTTTAACAAGGATTTGTCCTATTACTTCATAATCATTCAATATTCAATTCTTAATGGATGATAAGAAAGGAAAAAAAGCAGGGCCCTAACGATGGTTGCAATCTCCTATTGGGAGGCCAGTGTAGAAATACTTTTCATGTTGTGGATCTGGGATCAAAACATAGGCTGGTGCACATTTAACTTTGGCCATCATCAAGCCAGAGCTTTGAGGCTTTTCAATCGTGTGAACCCAAGTCTCGAAGAATCAAAGGATGCCAAATTCTGTGCAAACAAACAGGGGTTGGTTTATGCATTTTTAAGAGAGGGGGGCTGACTTGTATAACACTGTCGCAAAGACTTGAAGCTGCCTATTCTGAATGAAATGACGGCTCCAGAAAGAAGAAACTGTGCTTTGAAGGCAGCAAAAAAGACAAATAGCATGTTTGGTTAGTACTTGTTCTTGCTGGGGTACCTGGGTGGCTCAGTCATTAAGCGTCTGCCTTCGGCTCAGGTCATTATCCCAGGGTGCTGGGATCGAGCTCTGCATCGGGCTCCTTGCTCAGCAGGAAGCCTGCTTCTCCCTCTCCCAGTCCCCCTGCTTGTGTTCCCTCTCTCACTGTGTCTGTCTCTGTCAAATACATAAATAAAATCTTAAAAAAAAAATACTTGTTCTTGCTAGCAGATAATGTAACATTTAGAGGAAAAAAGGCAGCAAAATTATTATCTTTGGATCAAATTTTTAAGAATGTCACCAATTAATCATCCTTCTACAAAATCTTCTCAAGTATTCTGGGAAAAATTCCCCAGAGAAGCCCTTTTGAATTCTATGACCTCAATAGTATTCCCACCCCTCTGGATTTGTTGCAGCAAACACGAGACGACATTGTAAGGCAGGATGAGAGAAGGCTCTGTGATAGACTATCTCCTAGATTAAATCCAGTTTTATGGGGTCGGGTTCTGTGTGATCTGTTAAGGTTATGTTTTGCATGCACTTTAGAAACCATTTCCTTGTACCAAGATATCATTTGTGGTTTGTGGTTGTTTCCATAACAAGTTTGCCATTCTGGCTCTTCTCCAGAAATGTGACCTCTTGATAACACCAGTGGCCCTCATCTGCGGTGTGGCTGCACCTTGGGGTGGCACAATCAGTTGGGAGCTGCATTGCAAGTAATTTGTTCTTACTCATATGTAAGGGTCTGGGGCTTGTGAATAATTGCCTGTTTTAGTAAATTAGACCTTGTTTAAAGTTATCCTTATGAAAATGTTGCTCTCATCCACTTGCATTCTGACATGCTTGCCTGGTTGGGAGAGAATGAGGTGGGAATTTGCATAATGTCAATTAAGCTTCTGGGAGCCAGCTCTGTATGTGTGCATCTTCTATCATGTGTCCCAGTGGATATAAGGCTGAGAATGGCCATGCTATTCCATTGTTTTCTATGAGAAACTCAGATATGAATTGGATCTCCCTTCCAGGAACATAAGCTCACCCCAGGCCTGCTTGCTTATCCACTGTACTGCTTCTACAACTCCTAGAGAAATTAAGCAAGGGCTTACGCTAACTAGGGGCAATTTTAATCCTTCAACTCTACTTAGACGGATGAATAAGTGAGGCCATTCATTTGTTTCGTCACTCAACGAACTCTTATGGAGTCTTTTTTTAATGTACCAAAGCACTACTTCATAGGAGAGAATTTGCACCTGGTGACACTTAAAAGATAAGTTGGATCTTGTTAGTTTGAGAGGAGGGCATAGCATGAGCAAAGGCAAGGAGGGGGAAATGGAGTTTTCACAGAAGAAAGACAGTCCAGAGTGTTTGAAGCCCAGGGAATTTGGAGAGGTCTTGAGGTATAGTAGCTGGACTGTTTGGAAGGATCCAGCCAGATGGCTGAGGGACCTAATTCAGCCCCCAGTAATTAGAACTCAGAAGTGACTGTGTTGCTTCTCTTTATAATTTGCATTAATCTGTCACAGTATGTCCCATATAAATTCCTGCTAACATGTCTGAATGTGAGTTTTCTGTCACATGGAAAGATTATCAGCATCCCTGGTCCAGTTTTGCCCCACAGACCTCTGGCTCTTGGGTATGGTGCTATTTTTCCACATTTAAAAAATGAAGATATAAGTCACACACCATAAGATTTACTCATATAAAGTAATCAATTCAGTGGTTTTCAGTATACTCACAAAGTTGTGCCATCTTCACCACAATCTATTTCCAGAACATTTTCATCAATCCAAAAATAAACCCTGTACTCCTTAGCAGTCACTGTCCAATCCTCCCCCGCCTTAATCAACTTTGTTTCTTTAGATTTACCTGAATAAATATTTTAAATATTTCATATGAATGGAATCATGCAATATGGAGCCTTTCTGTCTGACCTCTTTCACTTATAATAATGTTTCCAAGGTTCATCCATGTGATAGCATGCACCAATGCTTTATTCCTTTTTTGGCAGACTACTATTCCATTGCATGGATATACTACATTTTGTTTATCTGTTTGTCATTTGACGGACATTTGGGTTGTTTCCACATTTTGGCTATCATAAATAATGCTGCTATGAACATTCATGTACCAGTTTTTGTGTGGACGTATGTTGTCATTTATCTTGAGTATATACTTAGGACTGGAATTGCTGGGTCGTATGGTAACTCTGTTAACTCTGTTTAACTTTTTGAGGGACTGCCAAACTGTTTCTCAGAGTGGCAGCACCATTTCACGGTCCCACCAGAAATGTACGATAGCTCCCATTTTTCCACATCCTTACCAACATGTGTTATCTTTTTTATTATAGCCTTCCTAATATGTGTGAAATAGTATATCATAGTGATTTTGATTGGCATTTTCCTTTTTTTAAAAGTTTTATTTAAGTAATCTCTACACCCAACGTGGGGCTCGAACTCATGACCCTGAGATCAAGAGCCGCATGCTCTTTCGACTGAGCCAGCCAGGTGCTCCTTGATTGTTATTTTCCTAATGACTAATGATGTTGAACATCTTCATGTGCTTGTTGGCCATTTATTCATCTTCTTTGGAAAAATGTCTAATCAGATTTTTTGTCCACTTTTCAATTGGGTTATTTGTCTTTTTTATTACTGACTTATAAGAGTTCTTTATATATCCTGGATACTAGATCTTTATCAGATATATGATTGTAAATATTGTCTCCCATTCTGTGGTCTGTCTTCGCCTTCTTGATGGTATCCTTTGGAGCACAAAAGATTTTAGTTTTGACAAGGTCCAATTTAGCTCATTTTTTTCTTTTGTTGCTTGTGGGGATGGAGCTGTTTTAAAGGAAAGAGCAGCCCATGGAAGTGGCCACTGGCCAACTGGGGTTTGCTAGGGATTGACATGTGGCTGGAATACCTTTAATCCTATTACTGGATTTAGATAACATTTTTGAATTAGATAATCACCATCTAGTTGCCAACATTTCTGTGGTTAACTTGGTGTATATAGGGACCTGGACAAGAATGAAAAGACTGTCACCTCTGGGTCTCTGTTTTAAAGGCCCACAGATGGCAGGACTAGAATAGAAACCTGAGGGTTGGGCAAGAGCAAGGGCATTTTGCCACGCTTAACAGCAGCTTTGAACTCAAGGGTTGATTTCTAACTCTCTGTTTAAACCTTTGGCCTTGATTTGAATCAAATTTGCACTTGAAAATAAAGAGGGCCCCCACTTGTAAGATTGTAAGGAACATTTTAAATTATGAAAGTGGTTAAAAATCGTACACAGTTTAAAAACTGAGAGAAAGCTGTTGGCAACTCTAGCTTGGGATCTGGCTGTATATGAAACAGCAAAGCAGTTCTGAAGTTTTGAAACGTGAGTTCAGGGGTACCTGGGTGGCACAGTCAGATAAGTGCCGGCTCTTGATTTCGGCTCAGGTCATGATCTCAGGGTCATTAGATTGAACCCTGCGTGGTGCTCACGCTGGGTGTGGAGCCTGCTTGAGATTCTCTCTCTCTCCCTGGCCCTCTGCCCCTCCCTGGCCCTCTCTCTCTCTCTCTCTCTTAAAAAAAAAAAAGTGAGTTCATGGTTGGGGAGGTGGGAGGGGCAGGTGAAATAGGTGAAGGGAATTAAGAGTACGCTTGTGATGAGCACTGAGTAATATACGGAAGTGTTGAATTACTATATTGCACACCTGAAACTCATATAAAACGGTATGCTAACTATACTGGAATTAAATTTTTTAATTTTTATTATTTTATTTTTTTTTAAAGATTTTATTTATTTATTTGACAGAGAGATAGAACAAGTAGGCACAGAGGCAGGCAGAGGGAGAGGGAGAAGCAGGCTCCCCGCTGAGTAAGGAGCCCGATGCGGGGCTCGATCCCAGGACCCTGGGATCATGACCTGAGCCGAAGGCAGCCGCTTAACCGACTGAGCCACCCAGGCGCCCCTGGAATTAAATTTTTTAAAAAAGTGAGTTCATGGTTGTGCTGAGTAGATCTTTGCTAATTTCTGCTCTTGAGGATTTCTCTGCCTCTGAGCACCTTCCTCAGAGAATCTTCAACTCTCAGAGTTGGTAGGAATCTTGAAAGTCATCTAATCCAAACTCCCACCCCTTTTTCAAATCTGTTCTCCAACAATGAGTGGAATGTGGCAGGGAAAATGCCAGTAAGAAGCATGAGGGGATGGGCGGCTTAAGGATCTTATGCCTGCTTCAGAAATGACAGACACTAAAGGAAGGGAGAGAAATGAATTGGAGAAGAGGGTTGAGTGAGAGCAAAATAAATAGGGTTTGTAAAGTCTAAGGAAGAAGGCCAGCTTCTGAGATTTAGTTGTTTCAAAAGGTGTCATTCTCCCAAATTCCTGCCAGTTATACCTCATCACTTTCTTCTCTGGGGTCCTGTCCCATTTAATGAATTCTATTCTAGTGCTGGTCACTATGTAATCTGTGAACATATCTTTGTGTCCTTCTAGATCAGGAGCTCCTGGAGAAAAAAGCTATGGCCTAACTCATCTGTGTAGCCTTCCCGGTGCCTGACTTAGGGACTTAACTGGCAGTTTGTGACATGGCTGCAAATTCGGGCTTTAGGGTCAGTAACGCTGACTCTTGGCTTCAATAGCTCCAGGTTGGAAATCCTTACCTGGCTTGGACTGCCTCCGTGCCTTTAGGCAAGTCATTTAAACTGAGCCAGTGACCTCATATGTAAGATGGAAAGGATAGTAGCTCTTCTCTCTCTGAGGGTTTTGTTTTTTTTTTTAACATTTTATTTTATTTTTTAAGTAGGCTCCATGCCCGGCGTGGGGCTTGAACTCACGACCCTGAGATCAAGAGTCCCATACTCCACTGACTGAGCCAGCCAGGTGCCTCCTCTCTCTCTGAGTTTTAAGGATGAGAGCTGAGCAGAGTTCTTGGTGCTTGACAGATGATTGTTACTGAGACTCGGATTAGCAGGCCTCCAAAAATGCTTGCTGGGATTATTTGCTTGGGGCAGGTGGTAAAGCCCCAAACCCACGAGGCACTACTCCAGCTGGCTGCCGATAGTGCTAAAGCTGTCCTTATTTCTTGAGCCTCAGAATGGTGACTTCCTGACTCTAGTCAACTGGACTACCCAAGTTAAGCTAACTTATTAGTACATAGCTCTGTTGTAAAGCAGACCTGTTTGGTTTGGTTTACCTGTCCCTTCATCTGGGGTGACACGTTGGGTTCCACCAGTGTTGCACCCCAGCTGCTGCCTGAGGAGGAGACAGGTGGAATTCATCCTAAGGAGTCAGGAAGCAAACCTGTGTTCCTTGTTCCCTTCCAGAGCCTGACTAGGGATAACTTTTACCCCTGGGGTCCTTGGGTAGTTTTTCTCAGACAAAATGGCAGGCTATTTTGTTATTGGTAATCATAAGCATAATTGTGATTGCTATCATGAATCATTTCTTCAACAAATGTATCCATGCCTACTCTCTGCTACGTGTTAAGGGGAGAGGAATGAAAGAGATACAGTCTTGTCCCAGGAGAGCATTCGGTCTAGTGTAGGAGGCCAGGGATTACAAGACAGTGTGGTGAGTGTTGTGGTGGGGGAAGCACGCAGCATGTTATGGGCGCACAGAGGAGGGGCACCATTCTCATCCTTGCGAACTTTTCAGAAACTTCCTGGAGGAAGTGCTTCCTGATCTGAGTCTTGAAAGGCAAACCAAGTTATTAGACAAAACCAAGAATGGGAATTCAGCCCCGTTAAAGGGAGAGAGGAGTTTGACTGCAGTGTAAGATGTGAGGAGGGGAGCAGAGTGAGATAATAATAACAACAAGAACAACAACAGCAATTATGTTATTATACTATAATCTATTTATATAATATATAGGTATTTTTAACATTACTATATTATAATACATTGTATTATTAATTACATATAATATTAACTTACATATTATTGTTATATTATTATAGCAGGTGACAATAACCTAGCATTTACCCATTCAACGACTGATAACCCATTTAAGTGTCAAAGCAAGAAAGCTAATAATTTTAACAGCTAAAATTTAATGAGCACACGTTGTACACCAGGCACTAGACTGAATGCATGATCTAAGTTAATCTTATTTTATTCCCAGTATATAGACTAGGCAACTGAGCTACAGAGAGATTTAAGTCATGGGCCCCAGGCCACATAGATAGCAAATAGCTGAGCTGGGATTTGAACCCCAATACTTTCTGATTCTTGAGGCTACAGAGAGGCGGCTCTTCCCTTTCAGTGCCTGTTGGGCAGGCACCACTATGGTGAAAAATGATCCCATATTAGGCAAGATAGCCAGGACACTAAATCAGCCTCTTGGAATTCTTTCTGGAATAAGGCAGGTTGTAAGAAAGTAATGCACACCCAAAGGGATCCTGAAGCCAACACAGAGGTGAAAATTGATTACTTCTTTTTTTTTTAAAGATTTTATTTATTTATTTGACAGAGAGAGACAGCGAGAGCAGGAACACAAGCAGGGGGAGTGGGAGAGGGAGAAGTAGGCTTCCTGTGGAGCAGGGATCCCAATGCTGGACTCGATTCCAGGACCCTGGGATTATGACCTGAGCCGAAGGCAGACGCCTAGCGACTGAGCCACCCAGGTGCCCCTGATTACTTCTGAAGAAGGATCTTTCTGTGCAAGACTTGACAGGGTTCAGAAAATGTTATTAGGCAGAATCTCTGCATTTGTGAGAAACTCCGGGTTCCTGGAAGGTCTGTTTTAGAAATACCAAAGTCCCGTCTAGCCAGAGTAAACAGAGCATCACAAATTGGGTTCCAATGCCAGTGGTGAGGAGCTCTTTGTATAAAAGAGCTCAATCTTCCTTCCAGGCCATCGAAAGCCAATTTCCTCTCTGGCAAAGCTTGCCCTGCTTACCCTAGGTTGCATCCAGCTGCACTCCTCTGGGACTTGGGACACCAGCTCTGCAACTTTGATTGTGGTTCGGGCTTCAGCTCTGTTTGCTTTTATACCTGAATTCTGGCCCTGGCTCTCACACTGATGAGTTGTGGGACTGTGGACATGTCCCTTACCCTCTGAACTTTCCTCACCTGTCATGTGGAACTACTGGTACTCCCCTTGCCTACCTCACCAGACTGTGGGGGATGACATGAGGTGATATGCAGGCCAGGGCTTAGACGATACAAAACACGAAATAAACATGAGGGGTGATTATTGTTCTCTGTCCATTTGGCTTGTTTCCTGCATTGACATTTTTAAATTCATTAAGGGCAGGAGCACAGCTTTCTCCCGACTTTTGGGAACTTAAACACATGAGTCTGTTAGTCCTGATGAGCATTTGCCCAGAGGCCATCTTTGTGCTCTGCCAAGCTACTTTATGAGGCCTTAGCAGCTGTTTGTTTCTTTCATATTATTATGATTTCATTTTATAGAGTTTCTAGAGAGTGCTTCAACCCCCCACCCCGACCCTGCTTCCTTTTGAAAATAGTGGCTCTTGGTTGTCCTCTGCGCTCTTGAATAGTAGCAAAAGCCCCAAGCAGGCCCGAGCAGACTCCTTTCACTTGTGTGGGTGAGCACACTAATGGCAGTAATTAATTGTGCGGGGCAGGGCTTTGTAAACTAAGGACAAGTGAGTGAGTCATGGTACACAGGCTGACCCCCTCACCTGGGCAGCCTCTGAGGACACCTGCCTCAGATCATTAAGGCTCCTTGCCCAATTGAGTCTGACTGCCTCTGCTGGTGGGGGTGAACAAAGCCAAGCATTTACTAGCTGGAGTGCAGAGATGAATAGAATTAGGCTCTTCGGCCAGGCCTGGCCCAGACAGCTGCTCATGCAAAGGGGTTTCAAATGAACGTGTTTCTATTTAGAGCGTGTATGTTTTGATTGAATTTGAAGAAAAGCATGAGGTGGCTCCCCCTTTGGAAAACAAACTAATTATGTACTCCCATGTTGTCTGGTGGTCGGAAGCCGGACATGTCCACAACAGCACTTCATGGAAAGAATTTTCTTCCCTGGTGAACGTGAGACTTGTCTGTAGGACCACAGCTGGTGCTTTTTCAAAATTACATGGCTGGTGGCTTAAAAGGATCCTGTAGGGAAACCTTGAGCAGAGTAAATGTTCTTTTTGTTGTTATTGTTGGAAATTACCACTTCATAATTTTTGTGGTCTATTAATTTGAATCGGCACATATTGGGTTTTCCCTGGAATTTGGATATGGGGTCTAGTAAGGTGATTTGCTCTTCTGTGTGTAGTTGAAAAGGTTCCAGGGAGGGAAGAACTGGTGGACCAAATGACACCCCAAAGCGGTTATTGGACTGAACCATTTGCATTTCCATTCAGGTCATGCTGTCTCGGCCAAGCTGTTGACTTAGCACTGTTTTGACTTGGGTGGCTTTGACTCTTCCATTCAGGCTTTAGAAACATCATTGAGTTAACAGGCCACACACCAATTCACCCTTCTCCCTCCCTACTCTTCAACCCCTTTGTGTTAGATAAGGAGGCCTTTCCCTGCTACAAAAAGGTAGCAGGCCTAAGTTTCCATGAGCTCTATGCCCCTTATACCACCCCCAATTTAGTCTTTGTGCAAGGCTGCTTTTGTTTCCCTCCAAGAATTAAAAGTTAATTGATACCTCAAATGGATGTTGGTCACAAAGCATTTCACCATCCAATGCAGTCCTGCATCCCATTAGATTAACCCTCTTCTTCAGTTCATTGTAAATAAACATCCCACAACAAAAAAAGCTTACCTACCTGAAGAATTGTATTCATTTGGGTTCTGCAGTGGGGCTAAAATTCTATGACAATGTCACTGGGTTAATTAATTTAGATTAATGACTCTTGGAGCCCTGTTTTCCTTTGCCTTCCCTATTTGTCACAGACTGCTGAAAAAGTATTTCCAAATGTCTGAATTTATCAGGTTATCCAGAGTTCTTCCAGAGATGTGTAGTCATCTTAACCATAGACCTCTAATTGCAATACTGCAAATCCTCCTAAATGAATCAAATATTGGATCCTGATGTGGTGATCCCATATAGATGGACTGTACATTCATATGATTCTGATAAGAATTTATTTTCAGAGAAGTGAAATATGTGGATTTTCTTCCAAACATGGAAGAAAAAATTTCCATGGGGTCTACTAAAGGTGCAGTGGAATTCACTCGATTAAGTTGAGAAGTCAAGAAATAAAGAGCACACTTATGTTAGACTTGTGCTGTTACTCCAAAGTGCACAAGAGTGCACATCAGTGTTCTGACCTGTCCTGGCAGAACCTGGGTCTCAATAAGGTGTTCTGGAATTTTGATGCTTAGAGATAAGGAAGCTGTTATTCATGATAAACAAACCTTCCCCATTAGCTAGTTTTTGTTAACTCTTAGCTAAGGCCACACAAATAGAATAATTTTTGCTGCCATTAGAAAAATGGTTTTTCTTTTTCTTGTAGGTTGAGCTAATCATTAATTCAGTAACATGGTGGAAGGGCTTGGTGGGCATTTAATATATGCTTAATCAGGGTTCCTGTTTCTATTCCAGATGGTCCCACCTGCCACATAATGTTTCCCACACCTCTTAGCGTATCAAAATGAAACCATGACTTCTCCAAAGAAGTTATACAAATGGCCAAGAAGCACCTGAAAAGATGCTCAACATCATTAGCCATAAGGGAAATGTAAATCAAAACCACAATGAGAGATTATTTCACACCCAATAGAGTGGCGATAATCAAAAAGTCAGATATAGCAAGTGTTGGCCAAGATGCGGAGAAATTGGACCTGTCTTATATTGCTCGTGGGAATGTAAAGTGGTGTAGCCATTTTGGAAAACAGTTTGGCAGTTCTTCAAAATGTTAAATATAGTGTTACCACATGACCCAGAAGTTCCATTCATAAGTATATACCCAAGAGAATGGAAAAACGTATGTCTATACAAAAACTTGTACTTAAATGTTTATAGCAGCATTATTCATGATAGCCAAAAAGTGGGAACAACCCAAATGTCCATCAATGGATGAGTGGATAAACCAAATGTGATATATCCATACAGTAGAATATTATTCAGCCCTGCAATGGAATGAAGTACCAATACATGCTATAACATGGGTGAATCTTGAAAACATTGTGCCAAGTTGAAGAAGCCAGACACAAAATGGCACATCTTGTATGATTTCATTTATGTTAAATGTCCATAAATAGGCAAATTCATAAAGACAAAAAGTAGATTAGTGTTTGCCAGTGGTTAGGGGAAGGGGAAAATTGTGTGTAGGGGGATGATAGCTAAGGCCTATAGAGTTTGTTTTTGGAGGGGGTAATGAAAATATTCTAAAATTGTGATGATGGGTGCACAACTCTGTGAATATACTAAAAGCTATTGAACTGTACACTTTATTTTTTTTGTAGTCTCAAGTGTTTATTTAAATTGAATTGTACACTTTAAATGGGCAAATTGTATGGTGTGTGAATTATAGCTCAAGAAAGCTGTTAAAAAAATTGAAACCATGATTTGGGACTTAGAAAAGCAGTCTTTTGCCTACCACATTCAGGACCTTAAGAATAACCAAAATAAGCCATAAGCAAGACCACGGTATGTGATTTTCCTTGCAATGGGTACTCAAGGGCTTAAGTGTGTTTCAGTGGCTCAGTCCTTTAGTCTACATTCAGGTGGAAACAAATCAACCCCTGTTAGTTTTCTAAGCTGTACATAAAATTCTAGTTGTATTTTGTATTTCAAAGTTTTCCAATTTATTAGTTCAAGTGATGGTATAAGGACAAAGTTGGTGGGTTGAGCTTTTTAGCTTTTATAACATTTCTCTGAGTTGCAGTCGGGTTTGTCGGAGCTCTAAGCTGGTAGTGGGAGACACTGAGACTTGCATACTGAGATGTTTAATCATAAAACAAATACTTCCTTCTGCAAGGAGAACCATCACCTACACTTGTCTACCCGAAGATTTAAGCCGTTTGGAAATATCAGGCCCTTCTTTACCTTAGTACCAACCTCTCTTTGCTCAGAAAATGAAGCGGTCCTGTCACTGTGGCACAGAAACTGAAGGGATTTACTTACCAATAAAAATAGTGACTAAGGTTTTTGAGTTCTTACCATGCATCACGTACTGTGATTTACGTACATCATTGTTTAATTTTCACAACCCTTCAGATAGATGTTATCATCCCTACTTTACAGATGGTGAAACGGAAGCACATAAGGTCACACATCTACAAAGTCTTAAACCTGAGATTTGATCCCAAGTCTGTGTGATGCCAGAGTCCTGCCCTTAGCCACAACAGTGTTATTATGCCCCTTAGCCTTTCAGACCACTTAATCAATTTTTTAAATGCGTGGGGTTCCTATGGCTCTATGACGATAGCATTGATTCTCAAATGGGGGTGTTTTTGTCCTCCAGGGGATATTTGGAAATATCCGGAGACAGTTTTGGTGGTCATGACTGGGGTTTAGGGTGGGAAATGCTACTGGCATTTAGTGGGTAGATGTCAGAAGATGTCAGGGATGCTGCCAAATAGTGCAGTAAGAGGATCACTAACGGGCACACTGAGCCATTTTGGAGCTGGAGATGAAAGGAAAAAATCAGCAATACTGATCCTGCCTGTTTTCAGTTTTGACATTTTGTTCATTATAGATTTTTTGGCATTAATTTTGATTTAAAAATATATTAAAATATTATTTATCTTCATTACTAAAATTTTTGGTGCCCCCTTCAATTTTGTGCCCAAGGCAAGGGCCTCACTACACTTGCTTGCCTCACCCTAGTTCTGGCCCTGCTGCTAAACATTCTTCAATGTAGAGGACAGCCCCCAAAGCCAAAAATTATCTGGCCCAAAATGTCAGTCTTGCTGACATTGAGAAACATTGACTTGAAGTATCGGAGGAATTTTCCCTATGGAAGTGCAAAGAGGAGTAAAATGGAAGTGCAAATACTAAACTATTACTATAATCTAGGGACTGCCACATATGTTTTATCTCAAACAGGTGTTATCTAGCCTTTGCCGAACCCACCCCAGGAGCCACTAGGCTGCCCTGCCCTCCAGCATCTGAGCTGTCATCTAGCTATTAATTAGGTCATTGAATGGTGCTTGCTAAGGTCACAGAAAACAATGCACCATATTGCTCCACCTATACTTGTAGGCTGGGTTTTATTTCCCCCAACCACAAAAATATGTTTCAGATCCTCTCCTGATAAATTTGGGGGCCATTTTGCTAAAGATTGTCGCTGATGTAACATTTGGAGCTGTCAGAAGACACAATCAGTTGTTGCAGTTCAGGTGCTCCAGACTGTCTTTTCTGATGTAATTTAATAATTTGATAAGGAGTGTTAAACTAGTTTTAAACCACACAACCATTCTTAGCAAAAACTCCCTGTAATCGTTTTCTGCTACTCTGAATGGTAAACCAATGTGGCGCTGCGCAAAGCTGGGGGGCTTCAAGGGCAGACAGAACTAAGTTCAAATCCCTCCTCCTCTATTTAGTAGATACATGACCTTGGGCAAATTAGTTAACCTTTCTAGGCCTCAGTTTTCAGGGCTGGGCAGGATAATATTACGTAGCTGGTTGAGGCATTAGGGGGAGAATGAAATGTGATAGGTTGTGTAATCTAATACTCAATGAATGTTAGTTCTGTTCCCTCCTGGGAAAAGTGTATCAGGACAAATGAATTTTATTCAAAGGAAAGGCTTCGTTGTTCTGATTTTTTTAGAAATATAAAGCTTACTTCTCTTTGGAGACAATAAACATTTCATCATCTTAAGCTGAAATAACAGCAAAACGGCTGTAACTTGAAAAGTTCTTAGAAGTTTTCACTATGAAAATCCATTAGAACATCTTCCCTTCCACATTTCCCATCACTTTAAGGCTAGCAAGCTGTTAATTTATTTCTCCAGTTTTTCCTGGAGAAAGTAGATCTCTACCTTATTCCTAAAGCCATCTGGGCTGGTTTAGCTCAGTCAGAACCCAGAGCCAATGAGGCCAAGGTCAGGGCTGGATCCCCATGGGGAGCAGTTAGCTTTGCTCCCTTCTTTGGCCCGACCCTGCTTCCCTAAACCCTACCAGCTGGCTGTCCACCATGTGTTTGCTCCAAGGGGGGTGAGAAGAAGAGTGTGGCTGTGGACCCTCACTACCAGCAATACAGCTGAAGGCCTGAGTGTTTATATGAAAAGCCGGCATGGGAAAACCAATTCCCCAATTCCACTGGGCCTCAAGGACAGATGATCAGCACTGATGGTCGTATAAAGGCACCAATCACAGTACAGTGTATAATTATTTTCTTCCTAATTTATCCCCTTTTCCTGAATGACTGGCCCCATCAGAGAGTGGCAGCCACTTCCTGATGCTCTGACATGGTCCTTGGTCATTTAAGGCTGCATAACCGATGCCTGCTGTTGTCAGCAATGCCATGGCAAGAAGCTTCTGTGAAGCTTGAAACCAAGGTTAAACGTTGGGAAGAGGCTCTTGTTAGTAGCATCCCATTACTGTTGCTATGATACATTTGGTGCATTGACTACAAGGCATCAACAAAAAAACCTCCTGATCCAAGGTGGAGACAGTTTTTCATGTGGCTTTTGATTCGTCTTCTGTTGCATCTGTGTCTTTTAAAGGGTATTTGCTAACCCATTACACCTGTATTACAGAACAGCACGTTTTACCATTGTGGTTGTAAACAGAAAATCATCACCCCAAGCCCCCAGTAAAGAGACTGTTTCTCCTAGGGCTTTTTACCTATCTCACTCATTAGTATCAAAACAGGAATGAAACCAATTTAAATCTTTTCAAAAATAGGATCTCATTTGTGCTCAAACGTCATCTGCAGCGTTTACAACCTATGGGCCTTCTACTCCTTTTGGAGGCATTTCTAGTAGCACCATATGTGTAAAAAAAAAAAAAAGAAACTGTATTTTGTATGAATACAATTATATACAGCTAAGGTAAAGAAATGTCAGAGGGAAGACTAAGAACATTTGGGGGCATGGCTATTTATTATGGAAAATTTCCAACATGTAAAAAAAGTAGATTAATATAATGAATACCACCCCCCCGCCGGTACCAATCACCCAGTTTTCATGACCATGCTTGTTTCATCTCTATCCTAACTTACCCCCCTTCCTGATTATTTTGAAGCAAACTCAAGATATCTCATTTCATCTATAAACATTTTAATAGATATCACTACAACATAAAGACTTCAAGGACATTTTAAGTAGATTTGAAAAATGGCAGAAACTCATGCAGTGGGGGGAAATATCCTGAGTAATGTTGGCTCTCCTAGTACCACATTTTTTGCATCACAGACTTAAAACCTGAAGAATTGACTGAAGGGGCCAGAAGGGAACAGGATGTTTGGAAGTCCTCAGAGGACTGTCACTAGATGAGGCAAAGATACATACCAAGGTGGGTAATCCAGAAGAAGTCTGCCACCAAGCGGTCCTGCAGACTGTAGCTGGGAAGAAGTCAGAAAGAAGAGTTGGGTCAATGATAAGAAGAGCAACTCATCAAAAGGAGTATACCAAGTGAGGGGTGCCTGGGTGGTTCAGTCGGTTAAGCGTCTGCCTTCGGCTTTGGTCATGATCCTAGGGTCCTGGGATCGAGTCCCGCATTGGGCTCCCTGCTCAGTGGGAAGTCTGCTTCTCCCTCTCCCTCTGCTGCTCCCCCTGCTTGTGCTCTCTCTCTCTCTCAAATAAATAAGTAAAATCTTTAAAAAAAGGAGTATCAGAAAGGATGAATACCTACCATTTACATCGACATGGATGGAACTGGAAGGGATTGTGCTAAGTGAAATAACTCAGAGAAAGACCATCATCATATGGTTTCACTCATATGTGGAATATAAGAAATAGCGCAGAGGATCATAGGGGAAGGGAGGGGAAACTGAATGGGAAGAAATCAGAGAAGGAGACAAACCATGAGAGACTCTTGACTCTGGGAAACAAACTGAGGGTTGCTGGAGGGGAGGTGGATGGGGGGATGGGGCAACTGGGTGATGGGCCATTGAGGAGGGTTTGTGATGTGATGAACACTGGGTGGTATATGCAACTGATGAATTGTTGAACACTACATCTGAAACTAATGGTATACTATATGTTGGCTAATTGAATTTAAATAAAAAATAAAATAAAATAAGAAAGGGAGTATACCAAGTGAGATTTGAACATATTGTTCTTATTGCTTTAAAAGTTATCCTGAAATCAACATAATGGTTGCCAATATTTCATGAGCACTTGCTATATACTATGTACAGTTCATGGATTATCTCCTGTAATCCTCAAAATATCAGTGCCATGTACTGTTATTATTCCCATTTTACAGATGAGGGAACTGAAGCCTAGAGAGGCCTGAGGGTGGGGCTCTGATCCAGATGCAATCAGTCTGACTCCAGTGCCATGTTTGTAACTACTATGCAGTTCTGCCTTTCAACTAGCTTCGAAAGTAGTAGATTAATAGTTAAGTATAGCTGTTTTAATACTTCTGTTTTTGACCAATGAGATTTAGAAGATGTATAGTCATAAATTCATGGGCACTTGGCCTTTTCTGAATCTCAGCTAAAGCTCATACCTGGTGATTTGGAACACATGCCTCCATTCATTTATTCATTCATTTGACAGACATTATGTGAACAAGACACTGTGCCATATGTCTGGATCATTCCTGCCTGGGTGAACTCTTGAGTGCAAACTCTTTGCTCTAGGATGAGTGTACCTCTTTCAAAAGTGAAGAATGCTAAATTTAAAGTGTGAATGTGCAGTCATTTGGACCCTTGGTTCTAAGTAACAGAGACCTACATTATCTAGTTTAGGCAAAAAGGAAGAATTTATACAGACCCTGGGGTTCTCAAGGAGCCCAGGGAAGAATGCAGATGGACTTCAGGAATGACCTGGGACCAGACATTGAGTTAGTGGTTGGGACTTTTCTTTCCCTGCTTCTCGTCCCTGCATCTCTCTTATGTCAGCTTGAATCTTTCCTTCTCTGCTCCCCAGGCTGCATGACAGTAGATGGCTATCCCTAGCACCTGCATGTCATTATAGGTCCAGCTACTCAGTGGAGCCCAAGTTTCTCTTCATCTCAATTCCAAATTCACGGACAGCTGCCCACCCTTGGGCCGGTCACCTGTGGTCAAGGAGGGGGTCACACTGTACATACATGGCTGCCAGTAGCCACCCCTGTAAATGTGGTATGAAGAGGGAGGGGTAGTATCCAGGAAAGGAAGAGAGAGGGGAGGCCAGTAAGACAATCTAATAGGCAGTCAATGAAAAAGTGGTAACAAATACTATAGAAGCACATTAAAATACATGTATTCAAGTTTCTAATACTTTTTTAAAGATTTATTTATTTATTTGAGAAAGAGAGAGTTGGGGGAGGGACAAAGGGAGAGGGAGAGTCTTAAGCAGACTCCCTGCTTAGCACAGAGCCCGACCTGGGACTCTATCTCACGACCCTGAGATCATCTCAAGACCTGAGCTGAAACCAAGAGTCGGATGCTTAATCGACTGCACCACACAGGCAGCCCTCTTATACTTCTTTCTGAGATGAAAATTAGTAAGCAAAATCAAATAATACTCAAATATGTGCCATTTGTCCACAGGCACAGTCGTGACAATTATTATATACCATGTATCATAGTATCAAATGACTTGTCTTGATTCTAGATAGAACTATTTGAAGTCTGTCAGTTGGACTACCAAAAAAAAAAAAAAATTCTCACTGAATACCTCCCATGGTCAGTGGAACATTTTTCAGTTTTATTTCAGGTACCTACAAGTTCCTAAATAGGAGAGGAAACTTATAAACCTTATGCTTACCCAAGGTCTTGAGACTGTGAAAGGAATTCGTCCTTTACTTTTCTACGGTTGGGAGAATACAATGAATGATACATGTCCCTTAGCACTGGTAATTGTGCTTTTAAAAATAGTAAGAGTTCCAGCTCTAAATTATATTCAGAATTAACCTAATAATACTCAAAAATATGCATTTTATTCTTATAATGGGTGTCTTTCACCTTTTAGCATTAGCTAATATGTCATTATACCTCACAATACTGCATACTGTATACTTGACTTGGCCTATAACTGTGCTATTGAAAGTGGGAAAAATCTCATTTCCTAGGTGCAGTGGTGATTTTCAGCTATTCAAACCTGTTTTATACTCAGTGAAGGAGATACTAGCAGTTATAGCAACGTGTTCTTGAAACTGGCATGAGTCATCAATGGCCTCAAATATTTGGCCAGTGGGATCTGGCAGCAGTTAAGAAGATGCAGGCTACATGGAATTGAACAGGCTGTCTGTGTTTTTCGTCCCCTCTTGGGAAAGACGCATCTTTTGTCAGAAGAGGGGGAGGTTCAACTCCTCAGGAAGGAGCTCTGTGCAAAAAGAAGCTGACTTTCTAGTTTAGACTCATGAAAAGTCATTGAGGGGATGCATGTAAATAAGGGTTGCGGGGTCAGTCCTTCAGTCTTAAAGCCAGAATGATGCTTAACATTCCAGACCATGGCCTTCCACAGACCACCAGAAGCCTCTTCAAAGGCCACCTCTGCCCTGTTCCCACCCTGTTAGCACAAGGTGGAAATTCCATTTTGAGGTCTTTAATAAGAACAATCAATAACATTTTTATACTGCTTTACCATTTACAAATCACTTCCATGTGCATTTTCCTATTGGATTAGAACCATACATTTTACAGAGAAGGCTATTTGGCGTAAGAGAGAATACATAACCTGTCTGTGGTTACAGTGCCAATAAGTCACAAAGCCAGGACTGAAATCTAGGTTTTTCACTCCAAATCCTGTTCTTTCCCAAGCATACACACATTGGTTCTCTCATGCGTGTGTATTGTTGGGAAATCTCTGGGCCAAAGGGTACCATGTCTTCTTGTGTCAAAGGAACTTGACAAGATTTAAGGACAGTTGTGTAGAGCAGGGATAAGGAAGTTGCTGCGTCAAAGCCCAAAGTTTGGTAAACGAGTTACCATAGTTAATAATACATTAAGATTCCTCACAATTGCATCAAAAAACACACTTTGGAACTTTCAGGAGTGATGTGCAGGAAAAATAGAGCCTATTCAGATGAGAAGACCTTTATTAGTATTTACTTACCTAGCTCATCTTCCTGTTCTCTGAGCACCCCACCCCCCTGAAAAAGTGGGAAGGACATTGGGAGGTTAACATTTTTAAAATACATGATTTTATTCAGATTTGTCCAGACAGCAGATGTAGGCAGCTGACTTTGGGGAAATCTCTAGAATCACCTTTACAAAGTGAGCTCCATTTTATGATTTTAAAATTACTTGATTTACAAAAACCTGGCAGTCTTCTCTAGGAGCACAGCAAATAGTGTGAAGGGAGATCAGCCTGTAGTTCTAGAATGTTTTCCTTACAAGATTTTGTTTGCCTTTCTGTTATTCTCTGCCTTGTGGATGCTGCCGCCAAGCTATTGCTTGTCTAATTTTCAATTATGAGCAGGAGTACATTGGAGACTTAGAATTATTTTAACTTCTCCCTTACAGATTCCTAACTAGAGACACCACTGAGGACACAAGCCGAGACATGCTGTTGAACATGCTGTTGAACCTCTTTAAGTTTATGTAAACACTAAATATAAATACCAACCTCACTGCACCCCCTTCCCCTCTGGAAAAGAAAGTTCTCGTGCTTATGCAGTCAGAATTTTCTACATATAAATCCTAGTGAAAGAGGACCAGGATTTTAGTGGGTGATAATAGTTCCATTATGGCCAGTTAGTTGCCTCTTGATTGTGTAGCAGAGTGAACCCTTTGCTTGATACATTCCCACCTGAACCAAACACTGTTATCTTCCTATTTCTTACACCCTTTCCCACTCACCTGGAACCGAACACTTCCCTTTGTTGTATCTTATCTAAGAACAAGGAAATGCCACTAGCTACAGGTAAATAT
>NC_138385.1:10472242-10480128 GCF_054177405.1 Leptonychotes weddellii | reverse complement strand
ATCCCGGGACTCCAGGATCATGACCTGAGCCGAAGGCAGTCGCTTAACCAACTGAGCCACCCAGGCGCCCCTGTTAAAATTTCTTAAAACAAGGAGTCAATACTAAAACACTGAAAAAATATAATTAGTTGACTTTGTGATAGAAACTAGTGGTACTGACTGCTAAATGGGGCTTGAACTCACGGCCCTGAGATCAAGACCTGAGCTGAGATCAAGAGTTGGTCACTTAACCAACTGAGCCATTTAGGGAAATGGATATTCTTTATAAAATGTCATCAGGGGTGTTTGGGTGGCTCAGTTGGTTAAGTGTCCCACTCTTGATTTTGACTCAGGTTGTGATCTCAGGGTTGTGAGATCGAGCCCCGAATCAGGCTCCATGCCGAGCATGGAGTCTGCTTTAGATTCTCCCTTGTCCTCTGCCCTTCCACCCAATCATGCTCTCTGTCTCTGTGTCTCTCTCTAAATAAATAAATAAAATCTTTTAAAAAGTCATCAAATTCATACATTTAGGAAGTTGTAAAGACAAATTGTTGTATAAAAATAGGGTTGCCAGGTAACATACACAGTGCTCAGTTAAATATGAATTTCAGATAAACAATGAATAATTCTGTATAAGTCTGCCCCATGCAATATTTTGTACCCACTTACACTAAAAAATTTTTTTGTTCATCTGTAATTCAGATTTAACTGGGCATCTTGTATTTTTATTTGCTAAATCTGGCAAGCCCAGTAAATAACACCTATTTCTCCACGATATGAAGCCATCAGATCAAATATCAGTCATTCTTAACACACAGCTCAATTGAAACAAGCCTGTTAATAATGGGCAACTGACTGGAAAGGAGTGTTTCAGTGGAATATCTATGAGCTAGTCTATTTTACAAATAATGTTAGGATTGTGCATAAAGAAGTATATGCTTTTATTCATTCTCAGAGTTCAGTGATTCCATATTGTAATTAACCAGTTTCTAGTAGACCACTCTGCCGTCTCATGTATGGGTGACACTAGAGGGAGGTTGCAGATAACTAAAGGGACCTAAATATTTGATATATTTTTGTTTTGTTGTTGTTATTTATTATTTGTATTCTTAGCAGCAGCAGAAACAATAACATAAGGGCTCACTATGTGCCAGGCTCTGTACTTTTAATGCCTTTTCTCAGGTTGATGCCTTATAACAGCTTCACAAGTAGGCTTTATTATTATTCTCCTTTTCAAGAGGATGAATCTGTAGCTCAGAGAGGTTATATAATTAGCCCAAGAGCTACTTGGCTGAACGAATTCTAGAATTCTAAGTTTCTAATCACTCTGCTGAATTCCTTCTGTAAATCGCAAACTCCGTACAGAAGTATCTCAACTTAAGATATGGGCCATGCGAAATTAAATATCTATGGTATGGATTCATGTTGCAAAGTTCTGCCTGGAGTTTTCAGAACTCCCAAACAGTATAATACCAATTTAAGGACATTATACTTTAAGAATCAAAAAACTGTGAGGAAGAACTCCGTCTCTTCAATTTCATAATTTTATTTTGTCTCCCATTCCAGAAAGCATTTCAAGCAACTTGATAACTTTTATGCTATTTATTTTCTGTCGCGATCAGGTTTTTTATTTTGCTGGAAATGTGTTACTCAGTCATTTATTTAGCAAACCCTCTTAAGGCATCGCTGTGCTCAACTCTGACCCTTAAGGAACATCACCTAGTCTGGGAGGGAGACAGTTAAAACAGAATTATGACAAAGTCATCTCTCAAAAACTTGGAAATAATCCAGAGATTAAATCTGTTCCAACACAACCTGAAACAAGAGGAAAGACAATATAAGTGATTTCCACCCATCCCTGACCCAATTCAGAAATTACCAGAAGTCTTGTGTTTTGCGAGATGAGGGCAGTAATCTCTTCTCTGTTTTGTACTTTACCTCTGAGCTCAGTGTTAGCACCCTCTGGGCTTCCCTCCCTTCGAGAAAGAACTGGCTGCACTTTCTCAGCTGCCCCTTTTGTCACCTGATCTAGGATAAAAAGGAATTGGGAACTTTTGATGACTGCTCCTGCAAGACCACAGCTGATGGACTGCCCTCAGGTGGGAAGATGAGCCTCTTGATGGATAACCTCGCTTAACCAGATAGCCTTCCCATTAGATTACATTCAAGATGTGCTGGCTCCTGTCCTTCCTCCTCACCTGAGTGAAATTCCACAGAGTTAGAAGAACTCTAATTTTCTGGATGAGGAGATTGGGCCTCAGAGAAGGGAAGAGACTTGCTATAGGAAACATAGCTGGGTAGTTACAGAGTCACGACTAGAACCTGGGCCTTCTGATTTCTAGCCTAAAAGTCCTGGTCTCATACTGTACAGCTTTGTACTGTCTTCAGACTTTGTGTGGGTCCTCATGGTCACCTCTTTGGTCTAGAAAAAGATAATATGGAGTCTCTAATAGAATGTAGCCACCATTTACCAAGAGCAGAAGCATGCCCAGTGATGAAATAAATGACATAATCTTTTGGGTTAGAGAGCATTCATAGCTAAAGGCACAAATTTGAAGCATAAATTAAAATAACAACTCTTCCCCACCAAAACAAAGCAGTTACTGGTTTGATATGATTCCTGGGGAAACATCTTTTAAAAAGTGGCTTTTGGGGGGCCCTGGGTGGTTCAGTCATTAAGCATCTGCCTTTGGCTCAGGTCATGGTCCCAGGGTCCTGGGATCGAGCCCCACGTCGGGCTCCCTGCTCCGCGGGAAGCCTGCTTCTCCCTCTCCCACTCGCCCTGCTTATGTTCCCTCTCTCGCTGTGTCTCTCTGTCAAATAAATAAAATCTTTAAAAATAAATAAATAAATAAATAAAAAGTGGCTTTTGGAGTTCATTGAAGGAAGAAACTGGAAAGCTGGGGATGGAGGCACACTACTAACCAGTGCAGAAAGTGGGTTACAACTGGGAAACTATAATAATACCCTAGTCACTTGTGTTGATTGGGAAGGAGGAAGATGGATTTCTCTTTAAATGCATTTTCATTCTTTATATATGTGTTCTGAGTAATAACATTTGATCCCCGACTTTATGTGAGCTCTCTGTGAATAAACCAGAGCTGTGACTCAACTATTTGAAAATAGCTAGCCAGAGAAAAAGACAATCAGCACGGTTATTTGGTAATGCATAGACCAAGCTGAATTTATGTAGCATTTTGTAGATCCTACTTTGGTCAGGCAAGCCAGGATCAATAATTAACATTTCCCAAATGCTTTAAAATTATTCATTGATCACAATAGCACATCTGTAAAGAGATTTCCATATGAGAAGCATAAGGCTGTGATCTGTTTAGATCAGACCACCTGGTCCCCAATTGGTAGCCCCCAATTTACAAATGAATCATATCCTGTTCCAGACGTTAGTATGTAAGTCAGTCAGAAACCTGGAGCATGTTTTCCCACAGAACCAATATTATTTATGATGGTTTGTTCTTTCGGCTAACTGGCAAACACTCTTGCCCTTCAATTACACCAGGGGCTGGCTTACAAGTCTATTTAAGTCATGGTGTAATTGACAGGCAATAGTGTCACCAGTTAGCCTAGCAAACTAAATAGAGGTGTGAGATCCGTATTTCTCAGAATATACTGACACGAAATTGATGTGCGGGTGCTATGATTCAGATTGCAGAACTCAAAGTCTACCTACCTAGAACTCAAATCCCCCAGATTCGATCTGCCCCTATCATTTCTCATTTGTAAAGGGCTGAGCTAGAGTAGTCTGGTGAGGCAGCTGCTGTAGGGAGACCCGGCGCCTGAGCAGCCAGCCTGGAGAATTCTCTGGCTAGGACACTGCCACTCATTTGTTCTGCGATATTGGACAAGTGACCCCTGTTCCCTGAGTGGCACTCAGGAAAGGAGAGTAAGACCCATGGGGGGAGGGGGGCGTGCGCCTGGTGTGCTTGGGCTCTAGCTGATGTCCTGTCCCATCCTAGCCCCACTAGTTCTACCTGGAGAAGGGGGTGCAGGAATGAAAGAGGACTCATGAAATAACAAGGTATTCAAGTTCCTGTTTTTAAAATTAGAAATATATATATATATGAATATAGAAGCAATATGTGCCTGTTGTAAAGAAAATTGTGACATAAAAATATTAAAAGGAAAGTAAAATCTGTCCATAATCCCACCACCCACAGATAACTACCATTAATATTTTGGTGTATATGCTTAAATGATTTTTCTGTTTGTGAGTGTACAGACACCTTTTAAGAATTTACAATAGGATCATCCTAATATTGCTGGATGACTTCAAAAACTCTCAATAATAGCATATTGCAGATATTTTCCATGTTAATAAATATAGATCTACTTATTTCAAAAGATTAGAAAATATATAAGTAAATAACTATAGATCCACATGAGCATTTTTAGCCACCACTTGGTAACCCGTTATATGGATAAAGTGTCATTTGTTTAACCACTCCCCAACTCCTTTTTAATAACGCCGTACAGACTGCCATACAGACTTTCCTACTTGGTTTATGCTGGCTCTGGAGAGCTATTGTTAGTATCTGCTCCCAAATTTGCATTCAGTGGGGTCACACTGGTAGCTTGAAATGGCCATCGAGGGTGTATTGACACCACAGAAATTAACAAATGCTACAAATCGGGGCTGTTTCTTTCTCTCTCTGCCAGAGAGCTGCTTTACTAGCACAGCACACAGAGCCCCTCAGCTCACTCTCTGCCCTCACTTTGCCTCGCCCAGCTGTTCTGGTGAAGGGGGGGTGGGTGGGTGGATGGGAGAAAAGGAACTGACAACAAATAATCACAGTAACAACCAGTCGTCAAATGTTGATAACAGACCCATTGGTGGCTAATGCTCCCATCCCAAAGTACAGGCATTGTATCTTAACAATGGTGTGTAAATAAATAATAATAAGGTTTTAGAGGCCAAGTGTTTTGGCAAATAAATTAAAGCCGGGTTATCTGTTAACCTAGTACCAAGTTTCTGATTGAATAGATTACAGATGAGTAGCCAAGCCAGGACTAAGAAGAGTCTAAAAGAAGACCACAACTGGTGGTGGTTTTGCTTTTCGTTTTGGATTTTTGTGGTTTCTGTCAGGGAAAGAATGCTTGCCAGTAGAAAGGCTCCTGTGATCCCCAAATGATTGTTGTATTTATTGCGGGACTTTAAACCCTGTGGGTACAATACCAACGATGAGGGATGGGACTTTTGGATTCTTCTTTTCTGGTCAAGGTAGGACTTAGCAGTTTCTAGAGTTGGGAAGGAGTAGAAAAGAGGGCGAAAGAAATATGGGACTTACTATCATTAGGGATGCCATAGACATGTCACTTCACTCCAAAAGCATGTTTTGCTTTTTGCCATGACAGAAGAGCAAGGATATAGTGTTATAGGACACCCCATTAATCTAAGGGTTGTTACCTGCATCAGCTCATGTTTCTCTGTCCCTGACACAACACAGTACCTAGGGCACCTCAGAAGCTGTATTCTACATTCCTTCCCCCACCACTCCCACATTACTTTTAGCAGCATAGTGTGGTGGTGAGGAGTGTATTCGGAGCCTGACACATCTGGGTTCAAAGCCCAGCCCTGCCACTTATAAACTATGTGACCCTGGCCATGTTTCATAAGATCCACTTTCTGCCTTAGTTTCTTTAGATATAAAATGGGATGATAATGTGCCCGTCTTACAGTGTTGTAAGACTCAATCGAAATGATGCATAACAAATGCTTATTACATTGCCTGGCATTTAGAATAAGTTTAGTACCATCATGATTTTCCTGTATCGGTCTAGTTCTTTCCATACATTTTACAGTAACACTATCAGAAAGGCCCTCCTGACGACTTTCATGTGCCCCCCGTCTAGATGCTCTTTGAAATGATCCAGCCCCTGCTCTAACAAAACTCATCTCCTGCTGAGCACCACACACACTGTCTAGTTCATCTCAGCATCAGCTCTTTCTCATGAAACAGATCCTAGAATTTGTCTCCATCCTCCTCATCCTTCTGAGCCTATCTCCTCCAGGGAGCCTTCCACAATCACCCAGCCCACAGTGCTTTCATACACTCACATAACTGACGTTCTCCAGCTGTTTAATTCCTTCTTCCTCTCAGAATCACCCACGTGGCCCTGACTCAGGACAGCTCTGGAGCTGCTACAACAGAATTGCATCCAACCCCTGTGTCATGTGATTCCTGCTCCAGATTCCTAAGACACAGCAGACCTACATCTATCCAGCTGTGCATCGGAAATAGGTTTGCCAGATTTAGCAAATAAAAATACAGGATTCCCAGTTACATTTGAATTTCACATAAGCAACAGATGATTATTTTTAGTATGAGTATATCCCACATATTGTGTGGAGGAATCCTTACATGAAACACTATTTATTGGTTATCTGAAGTTCCAATTTAAGGGCGTATCCTATATTTTATCTGGCCATCCTAACTGGGAATTGAGAGCTCTGTGACAAATCCTGCATATGCAGGTCCTCTGAGACAACTGACTCATTAAACACTCACCTCTTAACCCACACTGTCACCCTGGGTTCTCTGTCTACCAGGGCCAACATGGACAGTTGGGCACTGGGCACTCACAACGTCATTTGGTCTTCATAATGTTGACATCAAGACATTATTTTTTAAAGATTTTATTTATTTGAGAGAGAGCGAGCAAGAGAGAGCACAAGCGGGTTGGGGGAGGGACAGAGGGAGAAGTGGACTCCCCGCTGAGCAGGAAGCCCAATGCAGGGCTCCATCCGGAGACCCCAGGATCATGACCTGAGCTGAAGGCAGGTGCTTGACCGACTGAGCCACCCAGGAACCCCTCAAGACATTTATTTTTAACCATTTTCTGGCAGATGGCAGTAAAGTATCTTAATCTAACAAAATCAGCCTATTTTGACAATTTTTTGACAAATGGAATTAAGTATCTCAAGGAAGGGGCACCTTTTTCTAGTTTACACTAAGGTGTCGATATGGCCAGTGGTGACCCTGTACCCATTGCAGATTAGCCATGAAATGTGCTACAGGGTTTTTCAAACTATGAGTTGTGACCCATCAGTGGGCTGGAAAATCATTTCAGTGGGTCGCAACCAACATTAGTCCTATAATAATAATGATGATGATGATAATGGACTAGAATAGAATATCAGTGTATTCCATGCAACAAATGTGTTTTTGGAAGTTTTGATTTTATTATATATGTTTTGTCTCCTGCATGGTGATAAAAATATATTCTGATTGTGTCATACTGTCAAAAAGTTTTGAAAAGCACTAACCTGGTGGTAAAGACCTTGAAATCTTGAGATCAGCAGATCAGGGTACAATTTTTGGCTCTACTACGTGATGCTGTGTAACCTTAGGCAAATGACTTGACCTTTCTGGGCCTTGGTTACCCCGTCTGCAATTTGGGGATAATAATTGTACCTGCCTCACGGGTTGCTCTGAGGATTTAATGAATTAATCCCTGCAAAGCACTTAGCACAGGGCCTGGCATATAGCAGGGGATCAATGCAGTTTTTGCTGTCATTATCAGTGATTAGTCAAGAGCTGAGAGGGTTGAAACAGCCAGGCTCACTAACTGTGGGTGGACAGTGACAGCTGACAACCAGATGTGGAAAGAAAGAGAATTCAGAATAATGCAAAAGCAGACGTACAATAAAGGATATTCATATTGATGACCCTGAGTCATCAGGAAAAAGGTTAAATTATGCCCAGAATGTTCCATTGAATAAAACAAATTTGTAAGACATTTAGAAGCCGTTTCCAATGAAAATTATCAAAATAAACAGGATGAACACCTAACAGAAAATATCAGTTAATTGGGCAATTAATTTATATGGAAGTTCTGGTTCCACCAAAGTTCTGGTTCCACCGTATGTTCGGATAAATGAGATAGTCCAG
>NC_138385.1:10403457-10471742 GCF_054177405.1 Leptonychotes weddellii | reverse complement strand
CTCATATGATACATGTCTTTCTCTGTTTGACTTATTTCACTCAACATAATACCCTCCAGTTCCATCCACGTCGTTGCAAATAATGTTTGCCATTTTTTTAAAGATTTTATTTATTTATTTGACAGAGAGAGAGACACACAGCGAGAGAGGGAACACAAGCAGGGGGAGGGGCAGAGGGAGAAGCAGACTCCCCACTGAGCAGGGAGCATGACACGAGGCTCGATCCCAGGACCCTGGGATCATGACCCGAGCTGAAGGCAGATGCCTAACGACTGAATCACCCAGGTGCCCCAAATGTTTGCCATTTTCATTCACCCTCCCAACTGCCACAGCAGTAATAGGTGTACTATTAGAATTTGGTGGTTGAGAAAAAGTACATGGGCAAAAAGTAACTATGAATTCAGTAGCACTTTAAATGAATCAATCATAGCTACCTCTATCTACATTAAAAATATATAGCACACATAAGAACTGGTCACATTTTTAAGTAAATTACTCTGATAGCTCCTTGTATTATTTCTTCTTGGCAGTTGCATGACGTGTAATTATTTTATTTATTCATTTGTGAACTGCTGCTCATCTGTGGCTGTCTCCTCCACTGCTCTGTGAGCCCCATAAGATCAGGGACCACCTGCACTTCTACTTGCTTGTGTTTCTCCAAGACTCAGCACGGTACCTGGGACCCGGTAGACGCTAATTAAATATTTGCTAAATGTGAGCGAAGGTAAAGTTTCTGAAGGTCTTTGAACCCCTGCTATTGCCCTGCTGTCACTCAGGGCTGATGTGGGCCAAAGCTCTGAGCCTGCCTCTGGGGAACGTTAGAGGAAGCAGGGGACTTGGTCCCACTTAAAAACAATTGCTAAATGTGGACATGGATGACAACCTTGCTAATGCAGCTTCTGGGCTTCTCTGTGGTTGTAGTGGAGCCAATCAAAATTGAGCTCGCCTAAGTTCTCCAGAAGGCAACAGCCAGCACCCTTCTAGGTGAAACTGCACACACATGGGTGCCAAACAATGCCTGTAGAATAATGTTATTCAGCAAATACAAGTACAGTGTACAACTGGGAGATAGAACAGGGGATCTAGGAAAAAAAAAAAAAAGAACAGGGGATCTAAGTTAGTCACAGGGGCAAGGAGATGATGTTTGAGCCAACGTCAAAAGGATATGTATGAGAGTTTTCTGGGCCCTGAAGTGGGAAAGAAGAGAGAGTGTGCTAGAGGGACTGAGAGAAGTTTGGTGGTGTGCCTTCCAAGGGTACTAAGGGTAAATCATTGGCCTCTGAGACAGTTTCTAGTTTTGTTTTTTTTTTTAAGATTTTATTTATTTATTTGACAGAGAGAGACACAGCGAGAGAGGGAACACAGGCAGGGGGAGTGGGAGAGGGAGAAGCAGGCTCCCCGTGGAGCAGGGAGCCCGATGTGGGGCTCGATTCCAGGACCCTGCGATCATGTCCTGAGCTGAAGGCAGATGCTTGACGACTGAGCCACCCAGGAGCCCCGGTTTCTAGTTCTTGAGATGCAACACTGAATTTTTATTTCTTATTTTGAATCGGTAACACATGCATACGATGTAAAATTCCAAAAGGGGAAACAGTGAGAAGTGTATCTCCCTCACACCCAGTCATTCCTGCCACTGCCTACCCACTTGCCGTCCCCCAAGGGACTGCTGTTACCCGTTCTTAAGAGAAAATGTCCCCTGAGGGGAATTGTCAGGTTCTACTTGTGTAAAATAAATGAATAAATATATAATAAGTAAACAAATAAATGAATATTTTTCTACTTTTCATCCCCTTTGAGACATACACCAGGAAACATCTTGCTGACCATTCTTTCTCACTCCTGCCTGTTTGCAGCCACATATGTGCCTGTGCACACACACGTGCACGTGCACGCACACACAATTACACAGTTTTACCTAAATGGGACTATTAAATACAAGTTTTCACTCTGGAAATCTTTTTTTTTTTTAAGATTTTATTTATTTATTTGAGAGAGAGAGAATGAGAGAGAGAGAACACCTGAGAGGGGATAGGGTCAGAGGACGAAGCAGACTCCCCGCTGAGCAGGGAGCCCGATGCGGGACTCGATCCCGGGACTCCAGGATCATGTCCTGAGCCGAAGGCAGTCGCTTAACCGACTGAGCCATCCAGGCGCCCTGGAAATCTTTTTTTAAACAATGGGCAGCCTTTGCTTCTTATACTCCATACTGTCCCTTCAGAGGTAAGTGACGTGAATAACAATCCATGCTTGCATAATTATACAGAACATTTATATTACACATAGATAAGGGATGTTTTGGACATTTGATTTTACAACAGTGGCATGCTAGTATATATACTGCCACATCTTGCTTTTCTCACGTAACAGTCCACCACAGAAACCACCTAAATTTGTTAAATGGTGGTATAAAAGGCTATGGTTTGGATGTGCAATTAACTCAGCCATACCTCTTCTCACAAACATTCCTTCCACTTCCAGTGCTTTTATTTCTTTTTTTAAAAAGATTTTATTTATTTATTTATTTGAGAGAGAGAGATATTAAGAGAGAGCACAAACAGGGGGGAGAGGGAGAAGCAGGGGGAGTGGGAGAGGGAGAAGCAGGCTCACCCCTGAGCAGGGAGCCGGATGCGGGGCTCGATCCTAGGACCCTGGGATCATGACCTGAGCCCAAGGCAGACGCTTAACAGACTGAGCCACCCAGGCGCCCCAGGTTGAAGTTAATTTTAGTAGATAATACCAGATTCCTCTTCAGATAAGCTGTAAGAATTAATTTTTTTCACCAGCAATATATGAGAGTGCACTTTCTCCAACATTTCAAGCATCCACCTTGGTAAAAAAGCAAATTTAGGACAATGCTTCAATTTGTGATCAGCTATGTGTTGGCTTACATTGTGAAATACTTTTGAACATGGAAAATAACTTGAGTAGACTCAACCTCAAAGCCAGAGCCCTGAGGAGGAAAATGCTTTGACTTTATCCATTTTATCTTAATTCAACTTGGGTTGACAATAGACATGATAGCTACCAGTTGCTAAGAGCTTCTGCTATATCCAGCATTGACTAAGCACTCTCTCATTTAAACCTGAGAGCTATGAGGAGACACTCTTATCACTTTCACTTTACAAATGAAGAAATTAAGGCACAGAGAAATTTACAAACTACCAAAAGTCACACAGCCAGGAAATGACGGAATGGGTCTAAGTTTGGCACAGGACTTTTAACTACAGTGCCACTAGACTTTGATAGTGTGGGTACCTTTGGACTGCTGGAGGTCTGAGGCAAGGCCTGATATTTGTAGAGGTGCACCTTTGCCCTTTATAGAGATAATGAAGAATAATGGGGGGATATATCCAAGGTCCAAGTGCCCCATGCTTGGACCAGGGCAACTGGATGTGGGTGGCTCTGTCTTGCAGCCCTTGAGAGTGTCCAGCCCCTCCTGAGGGGCACAGAGTGTCCCCTTAACCAACAAAGATCATGGTCCTAGGATGAAAGGCTAGAATCGATGTGTGCAGCAGGCATTGGGAGGCTGGATTTTTATCTCCTGTCCCCAGGCAGAATTTCTGTCATTCAGGAACTGGACATCTTTCCTGAGATGCTCTCCCTCCACAGCCACTTTGCTGCCAGAATCTTTCCAGTCTATCTCAGCAAAATAAGGCAGGCTTCTGGGGAATAAGTATCAGAGCAACTAATCGCCAGTCCTCAAGTGTGTTTTCATCCCAGCAGCTCTGTTTCTGTGCTGACAGGACCAGATCAGGATGCATTCTTTAATGTCACGGCGATAGCACAAGTACTTATGCAAATGGATTCGCAGAGGTCATTAATTTCCTCAGTACAGAATTCCAGCCAAATCTTCCTTGTGAGAGTGAAGGACACATTACAATTCTACCCCAAGAGATACTTACAAAGAGTTAATCAGATGCAGACTGGTTCATCAAATAAAGGGAATCACTGATATTAACGCTTTGGCTGGAAATTGTTTCACCTTGAAAGGGTAATCATAACTATCATTTATTGAGCACCCAGTAAATAGCAGATGATTTACATACATTATCTCATTTGATCTTCACCACAACCCTAATGAGGTAGGTACCATTACTGTACCCATTTTGCAGATGAACTAGTTGAGGCTGGGAGGTTAGGTGGCTTTCTGTCTAAGATAATACACTGAGTAAGTGGTAGAAGCTGGGGTTGGAAACCCGTAGTTTCTCAGCCTTCTGTAGCCTGCTGTTCTGCTGTCAGCCTGCTCAGGCTTCTGGAGACATTCCCTTTTCTAAGACAGTTGCATCTGAGCATCATCAGACATCATAGTAACAATAGTTTCCACTTATGAAAGACCCACTATATGCTAGGCACTTCATATCTATCCTATCCAGTCTGAGTACTCTTAAACATGCGCTTTTAGTCTATTCTCTGTCACTCCATCTCTAGAGGTGAAGTTTCCCTATGCAGAACAAAATTACATGCTTTATTATTCTCAGAGATGACTGTTTTCACATAGCTCATCCCAGATGGGTCTTGTGTTTGAGTCTTATAAAGCATAAACAAACTTAGCCATTTGCTCTTGTCTCTCAGCGCTAAGGAACATTGCAGAAATTAGACTGACAGACCTGTTGACCAAAGTCTTCAAGGGAGAGTCTTCTTGTGGTGAAAAGTGGTGATGACCACTAAGCACATTAGAGTGCAGGGGTGAACAGTGGAAAGACACCTGATTTTCAAGACAGAACCTCTAAAGACCCAGCTCTCCCATTTGTCAGCTGTGTGCCCTTACATAAGGGAATGTGCAAAACCTTTGTGAGCTCACACAGTGTAAGAGGTGATCAGAATGGGAATTTCCATGTCCCCAATCAATCTTTTTCATAGCAGAACCAAGGGCTGCAGGCCCCCAAACCTTGCCTTAAACCTCACTCCCTTCTGCCTACTGGGCTCTAGTTCTCTTTACCCGTTTTGCCTGAAATGCCCATCATATAGAGTACTCAGTGGTACTCAGTCCTGACTGAACATTAGAATCATGTGGGGAGCTTTTAGGAGAAGCTGTATTTCCCCAAGCACCCTGTGACAGATGATTTATATACATCATCTCATTTGATTTTCATCACAACCCTAATGTGGGAGATACCATCATTGTGTCCATTTTATAGATGAGAAAATGGGTTTTGTTCTTGCCCCAGAAAATTTTATTTAATTGACACAGGTCTCAGAATTTTTTAAAAAAAGCTTCCCAGGTCATTTTAATGGCAGTCAGATGTGAGACACCCTGACTGAGAGACCAGTGAGTCTTGTTATGGGCTGAATATTTGTATTCCCCCAAATTCATGTGTTTAAGCCCTAACCTCCAATGTGATGGTATTAGGAGATGAGTCCTTTGGGAGGTAAATAGACTTAGATTAGGTCATGAGGGTGAGCCCCTCACAATGGGATTAGTACCCTTATAAGAAGAGAAAGAGCTAGCATACTCTCTTCTCTGGGCACACACTGAGGAAAGGCCATGTGAGCACACAGCAAGAAGGCAGCCATCTACAAACCAGGAAGAGGGTTCTTACCAGGTACCAAAGCTGCCAACATCTTGATCATGGATTTCCCAGCCTCTAGAACTGTGAGAAATACATGTCTGTTGATTAAAGCCAGCCAGTCTGTGGTATTTTGTTATAGCAGCCTGAACTGACTAAGGCAGGTCCGAACCCTAGCTATACATCAGAATCACCTGGGGAGCTTATACAAAATCCACATTCCTGGCCAGATCCCAAAGGCAGTGGAAACCACAGAGTTGGGTAGTAGAGGACACTATGTTTCTAGAGACCACTGCTAAGATATGACTCATAGAAGAGGAGAAGAGACTTGCGCCACTGCCAAATCCCTAATTTGGATCCTCACTGACCCTCTTCATTGAGTGCTGCAGGAGCATTCTGCCTGATCTTCTGACCTTGATTCTTGCTCTCCTCTAATCAGTTCTTTACTGTGACAAGAGTGATGTTTCTTTTTTTTTTTTTTAAAGATTTTATTTATTTGACAGAGAGAGACACAGTGGGAGACGGAACACAAGCAGGGAGGAGTGGGAGAGGGAGAAGCAGGCCCCCCGCGGAGCAGGGAGCCTGACGCGGGGCTTGATCCCAGGACCCTGGGATCATGACCTGAGCTGAAGGCAGACACTTAATGACTGAGCCATCCAGGCGCCCCAAGAGTAATGTTTCTAAAACACAAAGCAGACATTACTGCTCCTTTACTCAAAACCACCAAGGTGAATTTCCATTTCTAGAAAGAGAAAGATGGAATAGATGTACTTTTCCCTATTCCTTCTGATAATATCAGCTAAAATCCTTGGACATTAGCTATAAAATAAATGTAAGAAGACATGGAAAGGTGGAGAGCAGAAGACAGACCAACTAGGGATCTTGGGATGTGAAGAATGATATGGTAGTGAGTTCTCTGGATTTTCTTGCTGACATACATATCCCAGACTTGGAGCTAAAGACAAAAAACTTACCAAAATCTGTAATGAAAGAGGAGACGTCAGTAGAGAACCTACAGACATCAAAAGGATAATACAATTACAAACACATACATTTAACATTCAAGATGAAATGGATCAAGTTTTCAGAAAAAAAAAACCTATCACAACTTATCCAATATGAAATAAGTAATTTGAATACCACTATAATTATTAAGGAGATTGAATTCATAATTTAAAACTCACAAAAAAGAAATGTCCAGAGTCAGATGGTTTCACTTGAGAATTCTACCATACGTTTAAAAAAAAAATCAATAGTAATTCTTCACAGTCTCTTCCAGAAAGAGAAGAGAAAGGAACACTTCTCAGATCAGTATACAAACCTAGTATTAACCTGATATCAAAACCAGACAAAAAATGAAAAGTAAAGACTGATATCCCTCCTGAATATAGATGTAAAAATCCTTAACAAACCATTGGAAAATAGAATTCAGCAATATATAAAAATATAGGAATATATACCTTTGCCACATAGGGTTTATTTTAGGGATTCAAGGCTGACTCAACCTTCAAAAATCAATTAAGGTGATCCATCACATCAACAGGTTAAGGAAGAAAAGTCATATAAATTGATGTAGTAAAAGTATTTCACAGAATTTAACTTACTTCTTTTTTTAAAGATTTTATTTATTTATTTGCGAGAGAGAGCACAAGCAGGGAGGAAGAGCAGAGGGAGAGAGAGAAGCAGACTCCCTGCTGAGCAGGAAGCTGGATGCAGGGCTTTGGTCACAGGACCCTGGGATCATGACCTGAGCCCAAGGCAGACGCTTAACCTACTGAGCCACCCAGGTGCCCCTGAATTCAACTTACTTCTGATAAAAACTCTCAACAAATGAAGAATGGGGGCAACTTCCTTACCTTGATAAAGAGCAACTACAAATCTATAGCTAACATCACACTTAAAATAATGAAAGAGAGAATGCTTGTCCCCAAAGATTGGGAATAATCATAACTCTTATTCAGCATAGTAATGGAAGACCTATCCAGCTCAATAATGCCAGAAAAGAAAATATAAGGCATACAAATTGGAAAAGAAAAATATCTCTGTTTGTAGTTGATGTGATAATGTACATAGAAATTTTCAAGGAATCTACATAAAAATTCCTAGAACTAAAAACCGAGTTCAGCAAGTCACAGGATACAAAGATGAACTTACAAAAAGATGTCAGCAAGATGGCAGAATAGGAAACCCTTAACTCTCCTTATCTCCATGGATCTACACTCTGTGAGAAATCCAGAAACTAGTTGAGAGGTTTCTGCACCCCAGGCGAGTGCAAAACCAGCCACATTAAAACTGGTAGGAAAATGTGAGACACCCACTCACCGTAGTCCCCAGCACAGCGACATATGATTGGGAGGAAACTCCCAGCTCCCAGTCTTCCTGGGGAGGGAAAGAGCTGGACTGTGCATCAGGTGTTCCAACTTTTCTGGGTGCTGCCCAACAAACTGGCTTCTCTCTCACATGTCTCAGAGCACTGACAGAGCTTGATGTGCTAAACCCCTGGGGACTACAGAGAAGAAAGGTGGTGGTTTGAACTAATGTGTGACCACTTGCTACAGCTCCTCACCCCAGCTCGGCACAGAGCAAGTGGGCAAAAAACTCCTGTTTCTCTCTGAGGAGAGAAAGAGTTGGTCTACACATCCAACATTCTAGCTTTCCTGGGTGTTACCCAAGAAAGTGACTCCTGTCTCTCCTGTCTTGGAGTGCTGACTGGACCCAGCATATACTAGATTCCAGGAAGTTACAGAGAACAATGGCAGCAGTTTGGACTAGTGTATGGGCACTTACACAGTTCCTTCCCTCAGCTTCATCAGAATGAGCAGGTTAAAAACCCTAGCTCCCAGCTTCTCCTTAGGGAAGGAAAGAATTGGACAGTGTATCTGACATCCCAGTTTTTTCAGGTACTGCCTGAGAGACTGGCTTCTGTTTCACCTTTCTCAGAGTGCTCTAGGACCTGGCATATGCTAGACTACAGATAAAAAGGCAGCCATTTGAATTATCATGTGGGCACTCACCATAGCTCCTCCCCTTGCTCAGCACAGAGTGCATGGACAAACCCCTCCAACTTTCACCTTCTCCCTGAGGAGGGAAAGAGTTGCACTGAATGTCAATCATTACAACTTTTCTGGTGACTGCCTGAGGGACTGGCTTCTCTCTCACCTGTCTCAGAGTGATGACAGGACCCAGTGTATTCTAAATGCCCAGGGTCACTGGCAACAAAAACAGTGGTTTGAACTAGCACACTAGTACTTGCCACAGCTCTTCCACCCAGCACAGAACAAGTGAAAGAAAACCCCCAATTCCCAGCTTGTCAATAGGGAAGGATAGAGTTGGACTGCACATCCAATGTTCCAACTTCTCTGAGTGCTACCCACGGGACTGGCTTTAGTCTCACCTGTCTCAGAGCACTGATGGGACAGATCTGACATACTCTAGATGTTTGGGGGAAACTAAGAGCAAAGACAGTGGTTTGGACTAGCACAAAGTTTTGAGGGTCTCACAGAATCTCTAATCAGGCTGATTGGTAAAGGTTTTCTATTGTAAGAGGCCAATCTATGAAGAGTTGGAGAGGTAGGATTTTTCCCAATGTGTAGATATCAACACAAAGAGTCAAGGAATATGAAGAAACAGGAGAAATGATCCACATGAAGGAACAAGATATAACTCCAGAAACTGACTTTAATGAAACAAAGGTATAAAAGTACCTGACAGAAAATTTAAAATAACCACCATAAAAATGCTCACTGAACTAAGGAGAACAATATATGTACAAAGTGAGAATTTAAAGAAAGAAATAGAAAGTTTTAAAAAAACCAAACAGAAATCTTAGAACTGAAGAATATAATAACTGAACTGAAAAATTCAGTAAAGGCTCTACAATGGAGTAGATTAAGCAGAAGAAAGAATTAGCAACTCGAAGACAGGTAATTTGAAATTATCCAGATAGGGGAGCAAAAAGAAAAAAGAATGAAGAAAATTTAAGGGACCTTATGGATCACCATCAATTGGACCAATATATGCATTATGGGACTCTCAGAAGGAGAAGAGAGAAAGGACCCGAAAGCTTATTTAAAGAAATAATGGCTGAAAACTCTCCAAATCTGAGGAAAGAAATGAATATCCAGATCCAGGAAGCTCAAAAACTTCTAAATAAGGTGAATCCAAAGAAACCACACTGAGACAGATTACAATCAAATTGTCAAAAGTCAAAGACAAAGAGAGAATTTTCAAAGCAGCAAGAAAAAAGTGACTTGTCATGAACAAGGGAACTCCCATGAGACTGTCAGTGGGTTTCTCAGAAACCTTGTGGGCCAGAAAGGAGTGGGATGACATGTTCAAAGTGCTGAAATTTAGAAAATGTGCCAGCCAAAATACTGTATCCAGCAAAGCTGTCATTCAGAAATGAAAGAGAAGTAAAGACTTTCCCAGACTAATAAAAGCTGAGGGAGTTCATTACCACTAGACTTGCCTTACAAGAAATGTTAAAGGGAATTCCTGTTGATATAAGATGATGCTAAACAGCAACACAATAGCATGTGAAAATATAACTCACTTGTATAGACAAATGCAGAATACTGTATTACTGTAACTGGTGAATAAATCACTTTTAATTCAAGTATAAAAGTTAAGGACAAAAATATTAAAAACAACTATAACTATAAAAGTATGTTAATGGATAATATAAATGGATAATATAAATAATAAATATAAGTAAATGTACAGCATAAATACGTGTAAGCTGTGACATCAATAACATAAAGTGTAGGGAGAGAGTAAAAGTATAGAGTTTCTGTATACAATTGAAGTTAAGTTGTTATCAGCTTAAAATAGACTGTTATTATGATAAGATTATTTATGTAAGCCCCATGATAGTCACAATGAAAATACCTATAGAAGTTACACAGAAGAAAAAGAAATCAAAGATAATTAACACAAAAAATTAATGAAACACAAAGGAAGGCAGCAAGAGAGAAAAGAAGGACAAAAGAACTATAAGACAGATGGAAAACAATGAACATAGTGAACATATAGATCCTTCCTATGTATAGTTTAAATGTAAATAGATTAAATTTCCCAATCAAAAGCCATAGAGTGGCTGAATGGATTAAAAAATAGATTCAACTATATGTTGTCTGCAAGAGACTCACTTTAGATTTCAGGGCGTACATAGGCTGAAAGTGAAGGGATGGAAAAAGATATTCCCTGCAAATGTTAACCAAAAAAAAGGAGAGAAACCATGAGAGACTATGGACTCTGGGAAACAAACTGAAGGTTACAAAGGGAAAAGGGGTGGGGAGATGGGGTAACCGGGTGATGGGTAATAAGGAGGGCACGTGCTGTGATCAGCACTGGGTGTTATAGGCAACTAATGAATTGTTGAACACTACACCAAAAACTAATGATGTACTGTATGGTGGCTAACTGAACATAATAAAACAATTATTTTTTTTATATAGGTTGGCTATACTTACATCAGGCAGAATAGACTTTAAGTCAAAACCTGTCACAAGAGACAAAGAAGGACATTACATAATGAAAAAGTCACTTCAGCTTCGTGGCTGCCTGGGCTCTCTGGCCAAGCTTCCTGGTTGGGCAGGGCTGGAGGCTCTGCTCTGCAGTTGTACACAGCTTCTGACTTAGCTCTCTGCCTAAGCACAGCTATAGGATGAGCTCTGTGGCTGCTACTGACTATTAGCTTGGGACCCCAACCAGGAAGAGCTGTCAACTGAGCTCTCTGAGCAATTAGATACAGTGGTTTGGCTCTGCACATAGGCAGAGCCACTGGCTGTGATCTCTGCTTGAGTAGTGCTACTAATATGAATATGGTCCGTCAAGATCTGTGGGCTCATTTCTGTAAGTTCCACCCCCTTCTCCATCTATATTTAATCCCCAGTAGTCCAGTCTCACCAATTCCCCCAGTGATCCTTGTGGGGCAAGATCCAAGTGGGCCTCCCAGGGGGCATCCTGCAATGCTGGGGAAGCTGGATATCTGCCCTGGACTCTCTTTTTCCCAGTGGAGAAACCGTAAGCCCCAGGGGACCCTCTTAGTGCCACACTGTACTGTCTGGGAGGATGCATTCAAAACGAATCCTTTCCCCTTACCCTTCTAATACAGTTTTTCTTGCTCTCTGTGATCCAAAGGGATGCTTCAGCCTCACCTCCAGGTTCTGGAATTTTCAAAAAGGTAATCTTGTTTATGGATAGTTACTAATCGATCTTTTTGTGAGGGAGACTGAAGTCAGGAACGACCCATTCTGCCATCTTGATCCTTCTCTCCCTCCTTCCTTCCTCCCTTTCTCCTTCCCTCCCACCATCCCTTCATTTCTTTGGAATACCTTCTTACTTTCTGGTGCTTATAAGATACTTCAGTATCATCTTGAATGTTTCTTACCCCAGTTCTGGAATGAGCCATTTCTCCTGAGAGCCCTGGTTCCTTTTATTGTAGAATAGTATTAGAAACCAAGATCTGCATGCTACATGTACTCTTTGTTACTAGCATGTTATTGCTTCTAGGCTCTTTAAATGACAGAGCAAGGAAATATATGTGTATATACTAACCTGCGTATATACACGTATTTATAAATATTTCCAAATGAAACTTGCCACTTCCTGCTTCAATTCTGCAGTCTAGGAACATCAAACTGCCCTAATCTTACCCAAACTTACCCTGCTGGTTGTCACCTCTTGCCTCTTGTTTATGCTGTTACTCTCTTTTGCTTTTCCTGACATCTCCAATCTGGATTCCAGTGACCTCCATTTGTGCTTCCGTGACACATGAGCATTCCTTTATCACTGCACTATTGTGCACTATTTGAATGACATTCTGTCTCTCTCCCTACTCAATAGATTGCGAGCTCCTTGCAGGAAGGGACTGGGTCTTCTCAATTATGCTGTACTCAGCACTTGTCTTAGGCTTTGTGTGTTCATCATCTCTTACAAAAGAAGGTGAACATTCACTGCCCAAGTACAACTAGAATTTGTTCATAAATTGATTCCTTCAAACAAGGAATTGTATTTATTTGAATTAAATGGTTAATTAAATTTATTTTTAACTTATTTTTAAAAATTGAGCTGGAGAGGAGTGCCTGGGTGGCTCAGTTGGTTAAGCATCTGCTGTTGGCTCAGGTCATGATCCCAGGGTCCTGGGATGGAGCCCCGCATTGGGATCCCTGCTCAGCCGGAAGTCTGCTTCTCCCTCTCTCTCTGCCTCTTTCCCCTGCTCATGCTCTCTCTCTCAAATAAATAAATAAAATCTTTTTTAAAAAACTGAGCTGGTGGGAAATCGGAGGGGGAGATGAACCATGAGAGACTATGGACTCTGAGAAACAAACTGAGGGTTCTAGAGGGGAGGGGGTGGGGGGATGGGTTAGCCTGGTGATGGGTATTAAAGAGTACTGAATGGAGCACTGGGTGTTATACGCAAACAATGAATCATGGAACACTACATCAAAAACTAATTATGTAATGTATGGTAATTAACAAAACATAATAAAATTTTAAAAAACTGAGCTAGAGAGTTGTTTTGGCATTGCCTAACTGGAATTTAATTAGAGAATTTAGACTTTCCATATTAGCAGAAATAATGTAAAGGTAAAAGTAGCCTCAAAGGAAAGAGAACCCATTGGATGGTGTTCCACTTTTCCTCCTCCTCATGCCCTGGTACACACCTAGTTAACAAACAAACAAACAAGAAACCCAATTCTTCCCTGACCTCAGCAGTTGGCCCTAAACATCACCCTCTCCTATGTCAGGCCTTAGAGAGGGCTTTGCCTGGATGTTATTAATGAAAAAGATAGATCATACCTTCTTTCCACAAACTCCCAGAGTGTAGCTGTGTAAGCGGTTCCACTTTGCCTTTTACTTTTTTACATTTTGGAAATAGAGCTTAGCATTTTTCTTTAATTTTCAATCAGTTCTGTAAAGATTAATACCAATTAATGCAACAATATTCTCTTATGTGTCATGCTGAGTGCTGACTAGACAAAATAGGAGATGGCTCCAGCCACTCATTTTTGGTTGGAAGGATTCTGTTCTGAGTCCCCTTCACTGAGGTGAAGAGGGGCGTGCAATTATCTGCTTTAATGACAAGCCTAGGGTTGAGCTGGGTCAGGGATTTTGGTACCTGCTCACTTTCTCACATCAGGAAACAATTTCTAAACATGCTGGCATGGATTTCCCCTCAAGTTAGCTTGACATAATTCTGTTTTTCAAACCAAAACATATTGGAGCTATTTTAACTCTGATGTGACTCCAGGAATAATATTGAGAAGGGTATTGTGAAAACCTGTATTTTGGAGAGTTTTATCTTGTGCATAACTGATGTGACCAATTTATAATACAAAAGACTTCAGCAATCAAATGATACCAACAAATTTTGCTCTAACAGTTCTCTGTGTAAACTTTCTTTTGTGAGAACTGATGAACAATATATCACTATGTAGGAATCAACAGTACCAATGAGCAAGAATCGGTTTATTCTTACTTTTAGTAGAATCAAAAGATAAATCTCTTTTGAGTGCTTTATAGATCTGTAAATTGTATACCAAAATCAGCAAGATTTTGAGAATACCAGTATGCTGTTGATAAATGACTGGTGCTCTCCCAAAGCAGGACCTATAACAGGGAAGGCATATCCGCCATCAGGATTTTGCCTTCAGAAACTACATTTTTTAACTCCTACTTTAAATAACTCCAGTTGAAGAAAACAGATTGCTATAAGTGTGGGTTGTGTTTTGTGACTGGCCATCATAGTTTGGCCCTTCTAGGAATGTAGGGAAAAAACTAGCTTTTTAAATAAAGCATCAAAATCTATAAGCTTTTCAGGCCAACAGTTGATTCTAATATGAAATGGCTGAAAGGAAGGTTACTCATCCCACATGACCCAGATGGTGTGTGTGTGTGTGTATGTGTGTTGGGCAGGAAGGAGTGGAAAATAATTGCAGAAAAGCACAGTATCTCAATTCTTTCACATGAGCTTCTCTTCTTAGCCCCTTCTAACATTACCTCACCCTATTCTGCTTTCCATGACTTTACTTGTTCTCTGCTCATGTCCCATCATTCTAGACCAGGCCCCATTCAACAACTTCATTACACAACTATGATAATAGTTATGCATATATTGAATAATGTACTTGTGTCAATCTCTATGGTAGGCACTTTACATACATGATAATATTTAATCTCATAGGAATAGATTTGGAGAAATAACCAGGAACCAGATCAGGTAGGGACTTGTTGGCCACCAGGAGCAATTTAGATTTTATTCTGAATGTGAATGTCATTAGAAGGTTTTAAGCAGAGCAATGATATAATCTGATTCACACCATGAAGTGAACTCTCTGAATATCTGGTAGAATGTTGACTGGGTCAGGAGCAGAAATGTGGAGACCAGTAAGTAGTTACTGAAATGATCCAGACAAAAGAGAATGGTATCTTTGACTGTAGAGGTAGTGATGGAAGTGGTAAAAAGTGCCTGGATTCTGGATATATTATGAAGAAGAGAGTTGACAGTTCTTGCTGATGGATTTGATGGAGAGTGGTGAAGAAAAGAGGTTTAAGGGTGACTCCAAGGGTTTTTGTTTTTGTTTTTGTTTTTTGCCTGAGCAACTGGGTAAATGGTGGTACCATTTACTGTGATGAGGAACACTGGAAGAGGATTTGGAGTGATAGTGAAAATCAAGAGTTCAACTTTAGGCACATAAAGTTAGAGATGCCTATCAAACACCCAGAGGAGGGGTCAGGTAGGTAGTTGGATATATGCATCTAGAGCTCAGGAAAGTTCACTACACTTCTCCCAGTGTTGGGGGCTAGAACATTATAGGAAGCTATTGACTAGGGGGTAGAAGACCAAAGAAAAACTTTTGTTATAAGGGCCTGAATCAAGTTGCCACTCCCTTGCCATATCTTCAGTATCATTATATGTGACAGAAGTCCTGAAAATATGCAATAAGACCTGGTTCTGGACTACAGTCCTGGGAATTATGTAGGATCAGCACAGAATGCCAATAAAAGGAAGCATGGAGCATAGACTGTGGGAGAGGAACGAAATTATATCCTATTCAAATGAGTCTTCACACCAAAATTTTAAAATACATGAAAAAGATTGACACTAAGAAAGACCACCATGGAAATAAACAATCAGAATGTGAATTCATTCAAGATGAAATGATTTTATGGAAAGCGTCCATCAAAGATTTTTTTAAAGTATGTTGGGGATGCTCAAGGAAGTATACAAACAACTTTAATTTAAAAATAGCAGGAAATTAAAGGGGTGCCTGGCTGGCTCAGTTGGTGGAGCGGAGCGTGTGATTCTTGATCTCAGGGTTGTGAGTTTGAGCCCCATGTTGGATGTAGAGATTACTTAAAACTAAAATCTTTTAAAAAATAAATAAAAATAGCAGGAAATTATGGAACAAACAGAAAATAAACAAATGAAAGGTGAGATCAGATGGATATGAAAGAACCAGTTGGAAATCTTGGAAAGGAAAATAAAGTCATTTAAATGCAAACTCAAGAGAGTATATACTTGGGATTGGACACAAAGAGAAAATAGCCAAGTGACAGTACTGAGGAATGCTAAATGTAGCACAAAAAGAGAAAGATATATTTTTTAAAGATTTTATTTATTTATTTGACAGAGAGAGACATAGCGAGAGAGGGAACACAAGCAGGGAGAGTGGGAGAGGGAGAAGCAGGCTTCCCACTGAGCAGGGAGCCTGATGCGGGGCTCGATCCCAGGACCCTGGGATCATGACCTGAGCGGAAGGCAGACGCTTAATGACTGAGCCACCCAGGTGCCCATCAATCTTTAAGATTTTATTTATTTATTTGACAGAGAGAATGAGAGAGAGAGAGAGCATGAGATGGGGGAGGATCAAAGGGAGAAGAGCAGACTCCCTGCTGTGCAGGGAGCCCGATGCGGGACTCGATCCTGGGACTCCAGGATCATGACCTGAGCCAAAGGCAGTTGCTTAACCAACTGAGCCATCCAGGCGCCCCATAAATAAAATCTTTAAAAAAATAATAAATAAAAATAAAACAGTGAAGAGAAATGAACTATATTGAGAGGAGTTCCAGAGGTGGTGAAGAAGATTGCAGAGAAAGAGTATTTGCTGATGTAATAGAAAAAATTTCCAGTATTGAAAAAACACCTGAGTCCTTAGTTCTGGAGTGTACTTTGGGTATTGAGAAGGATAAATGAATATAAATACACAGCCAGGTGCATCAAAGTAGAACTGCAGAACATTAAGGATTAAGATAATACCTTAAAAACTACCAAAAAGAAAAGATTGATTTTCTTTAGATTTATTTTTTATTTATTTGAGGGGGGTGAGGGGCAGAGGCAGAGAAAGTCTCAAGCAGACTCTGCACTGAACATGGAGCCCAATGCGGGGCTCAGTCTCACAACCCTGAAATCATGACCTGAGCTGAAACCAAGAGTCGGATGCTTAACTGACTGCACCACCCAGACATCCCAAAGATTGATTATTTATGAAAGAATGACAATTAGACTCACAGTAAAAAGAGTATTGTCTTTAAAGTGTTAAAGAGAAATAATTCTCAAGAGTGAGGGTAGAATAAAGTATTTTTAGGCATGCAAAGACTCACTAAGTTTAGAGTCCAGAGACCCTCCATACAGCAACTCTTAAAAGATGTACTTGCAAAGAAGGAAGGGAGGTTAAGATATAAAAAAGAGGTTAAAACAGAAATAGGTAATATATTGATATATTTAATTAATTGGATATAAAAGCTGTTTTTTTGATGTTTAAATAAATGTAAAATTAATGCTTTAGACAAAATAAATAAAATGAGTGTTCAGTTTGTAGTTATGCTAAAATCTGTCATATTCAGTAGGGGGTTGAAAATTCTAAATAATTTTAGGCTCTGTCAGAAAAAGGTATAACTTTGTATGTCCTTAAAATATTAAGGATAAGCAGTTAAAAAAGATAGAAATAGTGTCTATAGCTTCAAAATTTACAGAGGAAAAATATATAGAAACTTTATAAATCCAACTGAATGCAGAAAAGGAGAAAGATGAAGCGAAGAAAGTGATGCTAACAGAAAGCCTATTTCTAAAAATGTCAGCAATCACTATGAATGTGAATAGATTAAATTTAGCTATTTTGAAGAGACTGTCATATTATTTATGAAACAAAGTCAAGCTATATGCTGTTTGCAAAATACCTAAAGCCAAACCAACAGGACATTGAAATTAAAGACATACAGCAAATATATGCCATCTAAATTTTAACCAAAAAAAAGCTAGTGAAGCAAAATAATATCAAACAAGATAGAATTTGAGAGAAAATGTGTTAATAAAGATAAAGAGGAACATTGCATAGAAACACATCAATTAAGATGTTATAATGGACTTGTATGTTCCTAACAACATAACCTTGAAATATGTAAAAAAACCAGCTAGATATAGAGGGAGAATTTAATAAATCCATAATTAAAATAGGAGATTTTAGCATGCCTCTCTTCAAAAATGGAATGATCAGGGCGCCTGGGTGGCTCAGATGGTTAAGCGTCTGCCTTCGGCTCAGGTCATGATCCCAGGGTCCTGGGATCGAGTCCCGCATCGGGCTCCCTGCTAGGCAGGGAGCCTGCTTCTCTCTCTGCCTCTGCCTCTCTCTCTCTCTCTCTGACTCTCATGAATAAATAAATAAAACATTAAAAAAAATGGAATGATCAGTTGGGTAAATGTCCAGGAGAGAATCCAAAATTACTCAGTATATTAAAAACCAGAAAAAAATTTCACTCCCGTGGGAAAAGATAATCAATGAATGCCAAATGCCAAGATGATGTAGTTGTTGAAATTATCTGATAAGGATTTTAAAAGCAGCTATAAAATGCTCTAATAAGAAAAGGCAAATGATTTTTAAATAAATGGAAAGACAAAAAAATCTCAGCAAGAAGTAGGAAATATAAAGAAGAAAAAAATGGAAATTTTAGATCTGAGATATACAATAATCAAAATATAAAAACTCACTACCTGGACTCAAAAGTAGAATCGAGGTGAGAGGAAAGAGTAAGTGTTCTTGAAGAAAAATCAATAGGAATAATTCAATTTTAATAAGAGAGGAAAGATTATATCTAAAAAAATATACAGGGGTTTAGGGACCTGTGGAACAATTCCAAGAAGTCTAACACTCATATTGTCAGAATCTCAGGAGGACAGGAGTGTGTGGGGCAGGAAACATATTTGAAGAAATAATGACTGAAGACTTTCAAAATTTGGTGAAAGATATAAACCTCGAGATTATAAAAATTCAGAGAACCTCTAACACTATTCATAATAGAAAAAAACGATAAATTAGCCTTCATTAAAGTTAAAAATGTTAGTTATGAGAAAGACACTGTTAAGAGAATGAAAAGACAACGTACAGCCTGGGAGAAAATATTTGCAAGTCACATATCTAACAAAGAACTTATAGCCAGAATATGTGAAGAACTTTGAAAACCTAATAATAAGGAAACAAGCCATTTCAATAAAAAGAGCAAAACTTTACAAAGGAAAATATATGTCTGGCAAATAAGCACATTAGTCATCATAGAAATGTAAGTTAAAACCACAATGGGACACCGTGACTCTTATATTAGAATGGGTAAAATTTTAAAAGATTGCTTCCATATCTTGGCTATTATAAATAATGCCACAATAAGCATAGGAGTGTATGTATCTTTTCAAATTAGTGTTTTCACTTTCTTTGGGTAAAAAGATATGGAAGCAACCTAAATGTCCATCAGTTGATGAATGGGTAAAGAAGATGTGGTATATATGTATACACTACATATATACACATATATGTACAAATACATATGGTATACATATATACCATATACATATATATACACATAGACAAGGTTTTTTTCTTTTTAATGGCTGAGTAATATTCCAATATTCCCATTGCTCAGCCATAAAAAAGAATAAAATCTTGTCATTCACCACAACATGGATGGACCTAGAGGGTATTATGTTAAGTAAAATAAGTAAGAGAAAGACAAATGCCATATGATTTCACTTATATGTGGAATCTAAAAAACAAAATAAATGAACAAACAGAAATAGACTCATAAATACATAGAACAAACTGGTGGTTGCCAGAGGGGAGGGGGTGGAGGGGATGAGAAAAATAGGTAAAGGGGATTAAGAAGTACAAACTTCCAGTTATAAAATAATTAAGTCATGAGGATGAAAAGTACAGCATAGGGAATATAGTCAATAATATTGTAATAACTTTGTATGGTGACAGATGGTGACTACACTTATGGTGAGCACTGCATAATGTATAGGGTTGTTGATTCACTATGTTATAGATCTGAAACTAATATAGCATTGTATGTCAACTATACTTCAATTAAAAAAAAAAGTAACAGGATTGTGGTAGAGAAAGGATAAGACAACCAAAGGTCAAAAAAAAATTGATTTACATTCAGGAAAAAAAAAGATTGATCATATCAAGTGGTGAAAAGGTAGAGGAACTGGGACTTTCATACACTGCTGGTGGCACAATCACTTTGGAAAAGAGTTTGGCAGTTTCTTTTCTTTTTTTTATTATTATGTTCAATTAGCCAACGTATAGTACATCATTAGTTTTTGATGTAGTGTTCAACAATTCATTAGAGTTTGGCAGTTTCTTAAAAAATTAAATACCTACATGTGTTCTAGCTATTCCTAGGTATTTACCCAAGAGAAAAGAAATCATATGTTCATACATAGACTTGTACATGTATGTTTCTAGCACCTTTCTTTGTAATATCTAAGCACTGGAAGCAACAGGTGAATGGACAGTGTATGGCTAAAAAATTTTTTGTGGAATACTACTCAGCAATAAAAAGCAATGAACTACTGATATACACAATATAGAAAACTCAAAATAATTATATGCAGTGAAATAAGGTAGTCACAAGAGTACATGCTCTGAGATTCCATTTATATGAAATTACAGAAAATGTAAACTAATGTATAGTGACAGAATTCAGATTAATGGTTGCTTGGGGATGGAGTGGTAATGGGGAGGAGGGATCATCAAGGTGCATGAGGAAACTTTAAGGGATTATGGTTGGATACATTCACAATTTTGATTTGGTGTGATGGTTTACCAGATGTATATGTATATTGAAACTTAATAAATTGCATGCTTTAAACATAGGCAGTTTATTTTTTTAGTAATCTCTGCACCCTACATGGGGCTTGAACTCACAACCCTGAGATCAAGAATCTCATGCTCTTTCAACTGAGCCAGCCAGATGCCCCTATAGAACATTTTATATATAATTATCACTGTAAAAATCATAAGGAAATTTTGAGAAGATCAAAACACAAACTGAGGGTTGCTGGAGGGGAGGGGGTTGGGGGGATCAGGTGGTTGGGTGATGGACATTGGGGAGGGTATGTATTGTGGTGAGTGCTGTGTGTTGTGTAAGACTGATGAATCACAGACCTGTACCCCTGAAACAAATAGTACATTTTATGTTAATTAAAAAATCACATGCAAAGTTACGATTTAAGCAACCACTAAATCATACAACCAATGTAAGATTTTATTTTGATTTTTATTGTAGTATTAAAATAATGAAAAATTAAGGAATACATTTCATGTTTAAAGATATTGTTTATGGGGCGCCTGGGTGGCTCAGTTGGTTCAGCTTCTGCCTTCAACTCAGGTCATGATCTCTGGGTCCTGGGATCAGGCCCCGTGTCAGGCTCCCTGCTTGGTGGGGAGTCTGCTTCTCCCTCTGCCCCTCCCCCCCACTTGTGCACACACATGCTCTCACTCTCTCTCAAATAAATAATTAAATCTTTAAAAAAAGATATTGCCTAAATTCAGTAAAATATTTATTTTCAAATGAAGTAAAAGTTTCATTACACCCCAAAATTTTCCTCCTTGAATTGCACACTTTGTTTCACTGATTTAGACATCAATAAAAACAAGTGATTACATGAAATCACAGCTAAAGTAACTGAAGTTGGTCTTTGTCTTTATAATCACTGTGCTATAATTTTTAATTTAGAATCTACTTTTTAAACATGGGATATGTATATTATATATGACCACAGGGATTGCAGTCTGGAAGTGTGCTCAAAGCAAGCTCAAATGATTCTAAATGGTTAAGAACTTTAGGAAAGAATAGCCTGTGCCCAGGGCCAACTATTTAATGAGGATTTATTAAATTAACTTCCTTATAGAATAAAATGATTATTAAAACATGAATTCTAAAAATTGGCTAATTTGGACCTTACATATATATTAAAACTTAATGTTAACCACAGCAATCTTTTAGAACTTAGAACAAAAGAGGATTTTTTGGGGGGAAATTTAGAAATGGTTTGTTATGGTGCTAACAAAAACAAGACTGCCTTTTACTGGGTTTTGTTGTTCTTATATTAAAATTCTCTGTGGACACTGTTTCCCTTTATTGCCTGCAGGTGGGCAGACCTTTCCCACTGCCCTACCCATGGTAGGCCGCTCCTCCACGCCAACCTTCTTAACAAGAAAGTGGTCTAATTGCTCTTGGGTTTGTGGCCTCCAAACACCATTATTTTAGTGTGTGGGGGTGCTGTTGGGGACTTTCTATAGGGTGAGCTTTTTTGTCCCTCTGAAGGCCTTTAGTGGCTTACAGAATTGGGTGGGGTACAACATACACCACAATGGCATAGATGACCCAGAAGTGATTAGGTGACCCGGAGGTGATTAGGTGACCTGGAAGTACTTTTGTTGTCTGCCTTTTTGGGTGGAGCATCATTGTCACCCACCGCACATTAAACCTTCTTCTCATCTGGGTTCTGGTAATCTCAACTCTGACTTTGTGCCCCCTCTCTACATCAAACACACATAGAACCACCAAAGCTCTTTTTCTTCTTGTCTATGGGACAAAGTGTTGAGAAAATTTGTCTTCAGTTCTCAGTCCTCACCCAGTCCTTATTCCCAATGTCTGGCTAACTGTGGACCTGCCAGTCTGGCCCCTAACCCTCCAGAACCTCACCTCCCTCCCTACTCACGTGCCTGTCTCTTCCCTTCATTCTTTCTCTTCATCCGTCACAGGCACACATACACATGACCTTTTCTCAACTTGTTGATACTCCTTTTATCAACATCTGTGTACCATGTTGCTTTAGATTTGGTCCCTATATGTTTGACCAATTCTCCACAGCTGCTTCAGAAGATGCTGCAGGTAGTTCTAGGTTTCTGGCCCAGGCTTGGCATTTGCTGGCTGCACAAGATGTTACTTGGGATGGTTGTATTTTCCAGTGCTCCATGTTCCCACTCTGCTCATTTTCATTGTGTGCCTCATTCAGCTTGTGGTAACAGACGAATATCGTAGGCCTTATTGCTTTTTTACGAATTCCTGAGCAAGAGGGGGATGATTGAGGAGTTTTTTTCCTCAAATTCCTTTGAAGGGGTCTTTTTGCCTTCGTGGTTTTCTTCTGGACCTGGAAAGGCAATAGGGTGAGTCAGCATGGCATTTGTTTTGGGGAAGAGGGTGGGAATGTATAGGAATGGGGCTTCATAAGTGGGTTGAGGGCTTCATGTGGGTTGAGGAAGGAGTTTGTGTCAGGCAAGGGTAGGGCAGGGGGCTTGGGGAGACCTGTGGGGAAGAAGAGCATGGATAGGATCATCTGACCTTGCCACTGCCTTTGGTCTTGGGTTGACAATGATTCTTTTCCTTCTTCCTTTTGGTTCTTGGGGCTGGTTGTGCCATGCTTACGTTTGGTTGTTCTATACTTATGCTAGGCTCCTCTGGTGTGCAGATCTTACCAGCCATATTTACGTTTCCCAGTGGTCTACCCCAGGGCTCCTGACCAATGAGGAGTCACACCCTTCAGCATTGTTTGGTCATCGAGCCAATGGTAGTGATGAAGTGGCTTGGGCATCACAAAACACTGCTCCTGACGCCTCTGTGGGGGCAGGGAGGACAAGATGCTGTGATTGGAGAAAAGGAGTGTTTCCTCAATACCCCCTGAAGATCCATCCCAAAGTGACCTGCTCCCCCTCTTCATCTCCCCATGTTCAAGTCTAGTGGGTGTTATGGCAGGGAGTGTTTCCTCCAAGATGTTCCCCCCAACCACCTCATTCAGTGGTTCATTCTATTCTCTCCCATTCTTTACCATAATCTACCATTTTGGATATCTTACCTAAAATCTCTCCAAGATAATGTGGCCTTATTTAATTTTCTGGGGAGATATGAATCATTCCATTTTCCTCCAACAAATTTCCCTTTTGTGCCTGTTTTTGTATGGCTCATGAAGTAAGAAAGTTTTTTTAACATTTTAAAATGATTGAGAAAAAAAATCAAAAGAATATCTCATGATGTAAAAATTATATGAAATTCAAGTCTCAGTGCCCATAAATAAAGTTTTATTAGAACACATACACTCTTTCATTTAAGTATTGTCAATGGTTGCTTTCAGCTACCCCAGAGTTGAGTAGTTGTGACAGACTGTACAGCCTGCAAGACACAAAATATTTACTATCTGTCCCTTTACAGAAAAAGTTTGCCAACTCCTGCTCTTTTCTGTTCCATTGATCTATTTGCCTATCCTTATGCTAATACCACACTGTCTTGATTATTGCAATTTTTTTTTTAAGATTTTATTTATTTGCGAGAGAGAATGAGAGACAGAGAGCATGAGAGGGAGGAGGGTCAGAGGGAGAAGCAGACTCCCCGCCGAGCCAGGAGCCCGATGCGGGACTCGATCCCGGGACTCCAGGATCATGACCTGAGCCGAAGGCAGTCGCCCAACTGACTGAGCCACCCAGGCGCCCCGCAATTTTATAATAAGTACTAAAATGAGCTAGTGCAGCTTATCCAACTTTGTCTTCTTTAGAGCCCTTCACATATTATATTTATTTTTTTATCTTTTTATTTTTATTTTTTTAAAGATTTTATTTATTTATTTGAGACAGAGAGCGAGCACAAATGGGGGTGGGGAGGGGGAAAGGGAGAGGGAGAAGCAGACTCCCCACTGAGCAGGGAGCCTGAAGCGGGGCTCAATCCCAGGACCCCTGGATCATGACCTGCGCAGAAGGCAGATGCTTAACTGACAGAGCCACCCTGGCGCCCCTATATAAATTTTTAAATCAGCTTTTCTACAAATGTTAAAGCCTGCTATGATTTTATTGTAATGGTGGTGAATTTATAAATCAATATAGGGAGAATTAAAATCTTAACAATGTTGAGACTTTTGACCTGTGAACATGTATCTCTCCGCTTATTTAGGTCTTTAATTTCTGTCTGCAATGTGTGTCAATTTTCAATGTACAGCTCTTACACAATTTTTCTTAAATTGATTCCTAAGTATTTTATATTTTGATTTAGTATTTTTGTATTCTTTGGGTAAATACCTAATAGTGCAATTGCTGGATTGTAGTGTAGTTCTACTTTTAACTTTTCGAGGACGCTCCATACTGTTTTTGTATTATTGGTTTTTTTAGTTGTTGTAGGGATTACAGTATGCATCCTTAACCACATTTTACACAGAAGTAAATTATACCAATTAATGTATAATAATATTACAGTAATATCATTACACTTATGTCCCTCTTTTTTATTTATTTTTATTATTTTTATTTTTTTATTATTTTTTAAAGATTTTATTTATTTACTTGACACAGAGAGAGAGAGGGAGAGAACAAGCACAAGCAGGAGGAGCAGCAGAGGGAGAGGGAGAAGCAGGCTCTCCGCTGAGCAGGGAGCCCAATGTGGGGCTCGATCCCAGGACCCTGGGATCGTGACCTGAGCCGAAAGCAGCCGCTTAACCAACTGAGCCACCCAGGCGCCTCTCCCTCTTTTTTTTTCAAGATTTTATTTATTTATTTGAAACAGAGAGAGAGAGAGATCATAAGCAGGGAGGAGGGTCAGAGGGAGAGGGAGAAGCAGACTCGCCGCTGAGCAGGGAGCCCAGTGCAGGGCTCCATCCCAGGACCCTGAGATCATGACCTGAGCCGAGGGCAGATGCTTAACTGACTGAACCACCCAGGCACCCCAACACTTACGTCTCTCTTGTCCTTAGTGCTATCATTGTCATATATTCTACTTTTACTTAAGGTATAAAACTCAAAATACATTTTTGTTATTTTTTGCTTTCAACATTCAATTGCCTTTAAGAAATTTAACAAAACACTACATCAAAAACTAATGATGTACTGTATGGTGACTAACATAACATAATGAAATTAAATTAAATTAAAAAATAAAATAAAAATAAAGATATGAAACGGTGTTGGGTATTAAGGAGCACTTATTGCATGGAGCATTGGGTGTTATAAGCAAACAATGAATCATGGAACACTACATCAAAAACTAATGATATACTGTATGGTGACTAACATAACATAATAAAATTAAATTAAATAAAAAAAGAAATTTAACAAAAGAAAGAAAAATTGTGTTTTGTATTTATTACCTATTTAACATTTCCAATGCTCTTCATTGCTTGCTTATATCTGAATTTCCATCTCATTATCATTATCCTTCATCCTGAAAAACTTTCCTTAGCATTTTTATAGGGTGGATGTGCTGTCAGCAAATTTTCTCAGCTTTTGTTTTTCTAAAAATGTTTTTATTTTGCCTTGAGTTTTGCAGAGTATTTTTCCTGGACATAGATTTATATATTGACAGCATTTTAAACATTTTAGCACTTTAGTGATGTTATTCTTTGATTTTCAGGACTCCACTGTGTCTGATATGACACAATGTCTGATATGAAGCCATCTGTAATTCTTATTATTTCTCTGTTCTTAATGTGTCTCTTTTCTCTAACTGCTTTTAAGGCTTTTTTTTTATCTTTGTTTGCAGCAGTTTGTTTATGGCACTAAGTTTAAGTGAGATTTTCTTTTGGGGGTTCACTAATTTTCCTGGGTCTGTGGGCTGCTGTTTTTGGTCAAATTTCAAAATTTTTTTTTCTGACTCTTTCCCTCTCTGGAATTACAGTGTCATGTATCTTGGAGTCCTGGGTATTGCTCCAAAGGTAATTGAGCCTCTCAATTTTTTTCAGTGTTTTTTCTCTTTTTGCATCATTTAGGATGATTTTATTACCCATCTTCAAGTTCGTTGATTCTTATTTCTGTTGTGTTCCAATCTACTGTAAATTTTTAAAAAATCCAATGAATTTTTTATTCAGATATTGTATTTTTCCGTTCTAGGATTGCCATTTGGTTATTTTTATAGCTTCTGAATCTCTTCTGAACTTTTCCATCTTTTCATCCATTCTTTTCCTGTATATATTTTTTATTGACATAAAATTCACAAAACAATTATCTATCCATTTTAAAATGTGCAATTCAGTGGCATTTGGTACATTCACAATGTTGTGCAACCAAAACCTCCATCTAATTATGAAATATTTTCATCACCCCAAACAAAAGCCCTGTACCCATTAAGCAATCACTTCCAACTTCCCCCAGCTCCTAGAAACCACTAATCTGCTATAGATTTGACTATTGTAGATATTTCATACAAATGTAATCATATAATATATGACTTTTGTGTCTGGCCTCTTTCACTTAACATAATGGTTTCAAAGCGTGTCCATGCTGTGGCATGTATTAGAACTTCATTCCTTTTTATGGCTGTATAATAATCCAGCATATTAATATACCACATGTTGTTTTTCCATTCATCAGTTGATGGAAATTTAGATTGTTTCCACCTTTTGACTATTGCGTATAGTGCATCTATGAATATTTGTGTGCAAGTTTTTGTTTGAATAACTGGGGTTTTTTCATTGTTATATGCATAGGTGTGGAATTGCTGGGTCACATGGTAACTCTATGTTCAACTTTTTGAGGAATCACCAAACTGTTTTCTACACCATTTTACATTTTCATCAGCATTGTGTGAGGGTTCCAATTTCTCCATATCCTTGCCAACATTTGTTATTGTCTCTCTTTTTTATTATTGGCATCTTGGTGGATGTGAAGTGGTATCTCACTGTGATTTGATTTGTATTTCTCTAGTGATGTTTCTCTAATGTAAGTTAAACATCTCATTTGCTTATTGGCTATTTGTATATTTTCTCTGTAGAAATGTTTATTCAAGTCCTTTGCCCATTTTTAAATTGGGTTGTTTGTCTTTTTGTTGTTGAGTTGTATGAGTTCTTTATATAGTCTGGTTACTAGACGCTTATCAGATATATGATTTGCAAATATACTCTCCCATTCTGTGGTTTGTCTTTTCACTTTCTTGATAGTGTTCTGCAAGGAACAAAAATTTTAAATTGTGATAAAGTCCAATTTATCTGTTTTTTTCTTTTGTTGCTCATGCTTTCAGTGTCATATGTCAAAATCTTCTGCCAAATACAAGATTGTGAAGATGTATACCTGTTTTCTTCTTAGAGTTTTATGGTTTTCACTCTCATATTTAGGTCACTGATCCATTTAGAGTTAATTTTTATGTATGGTGGGAGGCAGGCTTTCAGCTATAGCTTTAATTTATTTATTCAGATTAAATCAGCCATTGCTAGTGGTTTCTTGGGAGGAAAAAAAATTTCCTTTATCTTGAGAACTGCCATAAGCTCCATCTTCTGCTGCTTAATTACTGCTTTGAACATGTCTCAGTCTAGCTGAAGAAGGGATAGCACCAAGAGCTCCAAAACCATTTAGTTTCACATCTGACATCTTCAGCCACCTAACACCAACCTGCATTTTCAGGTATATCTCCTGAGTTTTCTCTAATTAGATCCTGTAAGCCAGGCAAAAGTGCCTGCTTATTGTCCATCCCTACCTCAAGCTCAGCAACCCTTTCTTTTGTAAGTATCTTGCTAGAGGCTGTCTGTCTCATATACCACTGTATCTCCAGCATCTAGCATGACGCTTGGCACACAATAGTGAAGTCACTCCTTACACATGGGATGGGTCCTAGAGTCAGTATGTAAAATGAAAATCACGTGGTCAGAATTACTTTTGATGATGCCTTAGGGAGGTGCCACAATGGAGAATGACATCCTTCTCTCAGAAAGCCCAGCCTGGCCAGCCTTTTTTTCAGTGTGGATACAGATCGCTGGGTTGTTCTTTTTTTTTTTTTTTTAAGATTTTATTTATTTGACAGCGAGAGACACAGCGAGAGAGGGAACACAAGCAGCGGGAGTGGGAGAGGGAGAAGCAGGCTTCCCACGGAGCAGGGAGCCCGATGCGGGGCTCTATCCCAGGACCCTGGGACCATGACCTGAGCCGAAGGCAGACGCTTAACGACTGAGCCACCCAGGCGCCCCTGGGTTGTTCTTTTTGATCCTCAGTTTAAGTAGTTGGCTTGCACTTCCAGTTGGCCATACTATATGAAAAACATATATTTTTAAACAAAAGGATGATACTCAGCAAAGCAAGCTGTTCGCACTAGGAATCTGAAGAATAGATTCATGCCTCTTATCTCATACTTGATCTGGGGTATATATTAATTGAGTTTAATGGTGGGAGGATTTGCCCATACTATTTAAACAGCTCTCTCCTACTGTGTATTGCTGAATTCATGTAAGTGAAATATGCCTATGAATGCCAGTATCATAGACACTCAAAAAGTTTCTTTGCATGAGTGACTTAATTAATTAATGCTGTTCTCTCTACTTGAATGTCTTCTTTTTGTCTCTGCCTATCAAAACCCTATACACTTTTCAGAGCTGAGATGATGACCCACTTATCCCCCAGCAGGCTAATTATTTCATTTACTAGGTGTCTACTCTGCAGCAGACAATGCAAAACACCTTATATGCTTTGCCCTCCTTTAATCCTCGTAGCAATCCTATGAGAGAGGAATAATGAATTTCTTTTCCTGATTTAGATATGACAATACTGAGATTTAGAGAGGCTAACTACCTTGCCCAAGGTAGGTGTCAACTACTTTGTTCACAGCTGTCTCTTTAGGGCCAAGAACAGTGACTGGCATATAATACATGCTCAACAAATATCTATTGACTGCATGGAATGACTGTCAGATTCTAAGCCTGTATGCTTAGCTTCTCTGCCAGGGCTTCTTGACCTTTTTCAACTCATGGCCCCAGTCATACTTTCTTACTCTATTATCCACATATTGGCCCCAGCCAAGAATATCTTGTGGATCTTCATTTGATTTTAATTTGTGTTACAAGACCTATAAGTATCTTAAATGTTTTTTTCAAAATACATCTGCTCCTAGAGAGTCTGACATGCTTCTCAGCTCCTGTGATTCTTCCTCTTAATCCTCACAGCTCCCATAAGATGTAAGGCCGCTACTACCCAAATACCATTTAACAAGACATTGCTTTCTGTTCTGAGGACTTGAATACATATCTCCCCTCCTCCCTTAGGTAGATGCTAACTGACCAGTATCACTCTCTGAAGCATTCATTACTGAACCCTAGTCTTGACAAACTAAATGTCTAGAAGATAATTGTTCTTCTGCCAACACATTCAGTACCTTGACAGTCTGGACCAAAGTATGTCTGAGCCTTGCAGTCCTTCTGGTTTCTCTCACATAAACATCCTGCTGCCCAAACTGAGAGGACCCGGCCAAAGGATGATAATACTTAAGTCTGCCTGGTCAGGGGAGGCTATGTTCTTTGGTAACTGGCAATTTTTGAAGCATCAGAGATGTACAAAATATATTTTACTGTTGACTGAATGTGCAAAAGAGAAGGTAGAAAAATGACTTCTTAAACACTGATGTGATCTATTTAGAGCTTCTGGTTTATTAATGATGTAGACATATCTGCTCTCATTGTTTCATGGAACCCTGGATCATTCTGAAGTTCTGGTGTAGAAACATTTAGCTTTTATTAATTAGAAATAGAGAGACATAATGATAATCTATCAACCACAGTCTCTCATCTTTTTAAATAAGCAGGTTTATGGTGAGATTTGCAAACACAGAAATCATGGTTAGAAGGGACCATATAGTAAAAGGATCTAAGTTTCCACTCAGGAAATTATAAATGGTAAAATATTGATCTGAACTGGGTAGAAATGACTAAACTAGACTTCAAACAGAATTTTTCACAGGCTATATTTATATCATTCCTAGGCAGGCAATCATTTTGATTATTACAGTGAAGGATCAGGAGGAGTGGGTGGATAGACAGATTTTGGCATTGCATACAATAAGTGTTTACTGGATGCCATGTCCTTTAAGTGTATTATCTTATTTGTTTCTCACAACTCTGGGCCGTAGATACTGTTTTCATTCCCATCTTACAAATGAGGAAACTGAGGCTTGCAGATTGTGACTTGTTCATGATCATAACCTGGAAAGGAAGAGCTGAAATTTGAATCCAGATCTAACTCCAGCTCTTGTGTTCATTTTACTATACCACACTGCCTCTCAGCGGGCCTTATTAATCTATGATAATAATAGCCAACATTTATTGGGCAAAATAAAGGAAAACTAGATGCAGTACTTGTGCTTTATCTATAATAGCCACCGTTTACTGAGTGCTAGGCATGGTGATAAGGGCTTTACATATAATAGCTCATTTAATCATCAAAACCATTCTGTGAGTTATTGATATTCCCATTTTACACCTGAGTGCATTAGTGCTTGGGTCGGGGGTTTAAGTAACTTGCCCACGGTTACTCAGCTAGAAAGTTTCAGAGCCAGATTTCAAATCTAGCTGTCAGTTGCCAGAGCTAGAGCCCATATATTGCTAGTTCAAATGTGAATATGCCTAAGAATCACCAGATGAAGCTCTTAAAAATGTGGATTCTTTGGCCCCATCCTTGAGAATCTGATTGCATAAGTCTTTTTAAAATAATTTATTCCAGCTTTATTGAGCTATAATTGACAAATGTCATATAGGTGGAATCCTACAGCCTTTTCAGACTGTCTTCTTTCACTTAGCAATATGCTAACTGTAGAGACAATAAGAAGATCAGTGGTTGTCAGGGTTCAGGAGGTGGGTGGAATGAATAGGTAGAGCTTAGGGGATTTTTAGGGTGGCGAAATTATTCTGTATGATACAATAATGGTGGATACCTGACATTATGCTTTTGTCAAAATGCATAGAACTGTGCAACACAAAAGTGAAACCTAACGTAAACTAATGACTTTCATTAATCATAAAGTGTTGATATTGGTTTATCAAATGTAACCAAGGTACCACACAGATATAATTTTCTTTAATGGCTCTTCTATCTGAGTAGTTTTGGCCTCATAGACCAAGTTGCAAAGTGTTCCCTAGTATAACAGCCTTCTTGGTTCTCCTCCTGACATAGAACCTACATACTACCAGTGAACTGGGGTGGGGGGAGATCAGGGCCCAGTATATTTGGCCTGCTGTGCCTGGGATAGAGCTTCTGCCCTACAAATGCAGTCTGGGTACAGAAAAGGACTGTGGGCTTCTCTGCTGTGCTTGCGTAAAATATTTTCTGTAACACAGACCTGGGGCCTGCCCCTCCTAGAGAGACTCACTCCATGGCCCTAGACTGAAAGCTGAGGGGAGAGCAGTTCCTATTTTCCTGACTGCACCTGCCAGAAATAGAGCTCTCAGAGTAATTTCTTCCAAAATGGAGCTGGTGGAGGAAGAAAGGCAGAGCAGATGATTCAAATGCCACAAAGTCGCTTACCATGACTTAGTAGATTTTCTTAAATGTATTTGTTTCTGTTCTATGCCCTTAGGACAATTTCTGGAGACCTTAAATGATTATTTTTACAATTTTTCCCAGGTACCTAGTTGTTTATTAGGGAGTCAGTCCACTGCACTCCTCACTCTGGAAATCTTACATAAGATTTTTTTTTTTATTCTTATGTTAATCCCCATACATTACATCATTAGTTTTAGAGGAAGTGTTCCATGATTCATTGTTTGTGCATAACACCCAGTGCTCCATGCAGAATGTGCCCTCCTCAATACCCACCACTAGGCTAACCCATCCTCCCACCCCCCTCCCCTCTAGAACCCTCAGTTTGTTTTTCAGAGTCCATCGTCTCTCATGGTTCGTCTACCCCTCCCATTTCCCCCGCTTCATTCTTCCCCTCCCGCTACCTTCTTCTTCTTCTTCTTTTTTTCTTAACATATATTGCATTATTTGTTTCAGAGGTACAGATCTGAGATTCAACAGTCTTGCATAATTCACAGCGCTTACCAGAGCACATACCCTCCCCAGTGTCTATCACCCAGTCAGCCCATCCCTCCCACCCCACCCCCCACTCCAGCAACCCTGTTTGTTTCCTGCAATTAAGAATTCCTCATATCAGTGAGATCATATGATACATGTCTTTCCAAATGGTTGAAAGACCTTACATAAGATTTTAACTTCTGTTATGTTAGCAGATTCTCTCCCTTGCTGACTTGACTTTGAGTAGCTATGTTGTCAGTCACTATATGGAAGAGGCTATGTTGTCACTTATTCTCAAGGAACTGAGGGCGGCTCTGAGTGACAAAAGATAAAGCAACAAAAAGCTGAGACACTTGGTCCGGAGGGCAACAGAGAACTGAATTCAGTCAACAAACATGTGAGCTTACAGATGAATCCCCAGCTGAGCCTCAAGATGCAACCACAATCCTAGCCCATACCTCGATTGTAGTCTTTGTGAGATCCTGAAGCAGAGGACCTGGCAAAGCTATGTCACGACCCTTGACCCACAGAAACTCTGAGATCATAAATGCCTGTCATTTGAAACCACTGAGTTTGTGGTCATTTGTTATGCAGTGATAGATAATTAATATGATGGCATAAAATAAAATATATAGGATCACACATTATATTGGAATACAGTTATAACATTTTAAAAACAAGTTTGTGATATAATATTATGTGTGCTTCTTTATTAATGCATTAAATAACAAGATCTAGCAGTGGATCTAATATATGCCATTATTTAAAAGAACTGATGAGCTGGGCACCTGGGTGGCTCAGTTGGTTGAGTGACCAACTCTTGATTTCAGCTCAGGTCATGATTTCAGGGTCATTAGATGGAGCCCTATGTCAGGCTTTGTGCTCAGCATGGAGTCTGCTTGAAATTCTCTCTCTCCCTTTCCTTCTGCCCCTCCCCTGCTGTCTCTCTCTCTCTTTCAAATAAATAAATAAATCTTTAAAAAATATAAAAGAACTGATGAGCATAAAATATATTTCAAGGTATCTACAACAATAGTAAGGTGAAATGAAACTATGTGTGATTGCTTTTGGTGACAGATTTACAAGTAGTGTTAACACTACTGTGGGTTTTGCCTACATTCATACTTGAAAGAAATGTTAAATTTTATTTAGAGGCTAGTGAAAATAAGGATTTAGATTTTCCCTCTCCTAAATTACACAGGCACCCTGCATTCTATCCACAAAACCCCAAAGTTAAAAAACCTCTGATACAGACTCATTGCTGGTCCCTGATATCTGTCTTTTCTATTCCTGTTTAAGTAGCCTCTCTGCCCTAGGTTGTCCTTTCTCCTTTCCTAATATGTCATCTGGAAGTTTCCTCTCTCTTGCCTAAACTTTTTTTAGGGGTGTGTTTGTACCAATTAATTGAAAATAATTACAACAAATTTAGTATCTCTCAAACTTTTAAATGCACATAACTTGGACCAGAAATTCTGTTTCTAGAATTCATCCTGTGGGTGGATAGAGATAAATGTAGAAGGTTATTCATTACAATTCTGCTGGTAATGCTAAACAATGAAATGTACATCAATAGAAATTTTGTTGTATAAATTACCATTGCAACTATTAAAAAAGACAAGGAATTATATGTACTGCTAAGAAATGAACTTCAGGATTTATGAAGCAAAAACAAACACAGATCAGAACACTATGCATTGTTTGTGCATAGAAATTTTTGGAATTACACACAGGAAACATTAATACTATGTACCCATGGGAGACAAGAATAAGGACCTCAGAGTCTGAAGTTGGAGGGACATGTAAATTTCATTGTATACTTGTGGTTCCCAATTTGTGCGCCAAGTTGCCCTGAGGCACTGGAGGATAATTTAAAATTTCAAGGCAAACATGGTGATACTAGAAACTGTGAAATTGTGAAAACTACTAGGTAAAGGTAGTTCGTAGTTTCAACATTAGATCATGATACTTTCCTTTCAATGATGTTATATCTTTGCCAATTTGAGTTTTGGGCAGTTGCTGTGATAAACTAACAAATGACCCTGTTAGATCATCTAAAAGACACCCCATTATAATTCAATTTATCATTATCCTGAACTGACTGAAGAGGCCCTGATAGTATAGGTAAAGAGACCCAGAGGATATTCTCATTACTGGACAAGGGAAAATGTCCCCAAGCCCCCAGATAGTATTACTATAAGATTAGGTAGATATCATTATCAATTTATGTTTTAGAAAATCAGGACTTTGTTAGGCATTGTTAGTAGAAGGAGTTGACTTTGAAAGATGCTCAGATTAAGGTAACAAGATGTGATAATTGAGGAAGAATAGAGAGAGGATTAATGTGCATATTTCTATTGTGGAAGCCATTAAGGGCTCATGGCTGCCTTTTGAGATAGAGCAGCTCCATATTTCTGGTTCATCCCCTTTGATTGAAAGTGTTTTTACTAGACTGACCAGATTTCCTCATTGCTCTGTCCTCAGGCAGAGGGACTTCCTCTAACTATATTGAAGCTAACTATAGGAAACCGGGGGTCATGGTCTGGCTTCTTTCTTCCCTGGAGAGTTGTGTAGGGCCCCTGATTCCAGGAACTTGACTGAGGTTGGGCACCCATTAAGACTGTGGCACAGCCAGGACCTCAAAGTAGGTTCTCTGTTCTAAGTTCAGTGCTTTATCAATTCAATGTCACTACCTCCAATGTGAGAGCATGAGGGACTGAAGTTTCATGCTTTAACTAACTGTAGACTTCGGAAGTCCAGCCGACAGTGATAAAGGTCTAATTGTGAGACTTCTCTGATCCTCAGGTTCCTCACCTGTTTGATGGGGATTATAATACATGCTCCATGGGACTTTGTGACAATTAAGTGACATAATTTGGGTAAAACACTTAATGTAGTGTTCTAGCTCAGGGTACATTTTCATTAAACATTGAGCCCTACTCTTGGCTAAGAGCTTGATCTCTGGAGTCAGTAACGCAAGTTTCCAAGTTCCAGTTTTACTACTCACTAGATGTGTGACTTTGAGCTGGTTATTTAATGTCTCTGAGCCTTGGTTTCCTCCTCTGTCTCATAGGATTGTTGTGAGATGCAATGAATCATGCATGTAAAGCAGTGAGTACAGTGCCTCTCATAGAGGAAGTGATCAACTTTAGTTTATGTTACATGATTATTGATGGTGGGGCTACTAAGGGAAATGTGATGTGAGTTCCCTGCCTGGAGCAATCTTGACCATTTAATGGCCAAAGACTCCACTAGAACTTGTGATTGGGGTCCTTCATGTCCTATGTTTCCTCCTCTTCATCTCCTGCACTCCAGTTAATCCTATTCACAGATTCTTCCTTCATACTCAGAAGTAAAGGGCCAACAGCAGAGAACATTACTTCTCTCAGGAGGATTTGCATTTTTCAAGGGACCAGTGTAAGGCCGAGCCCTGGTTTAGAGCCGAGTTTCTCAATCTCAGCATTCCTAACATGTTGGGCTGGGTAATTGTTGTGGGGGACTTCCCTGTCCATTGCAGGATGTTTAACAGCATCTCTGGCCTCAACTCACTAGATGCCAGTAGTGCAACAGCGCCCTTTACAAGTTAGGACAATTAAAAATATCTCTAGACATTGTCCCATGTCCCCTGGGAAGAAAAATCACCCATAGTTAAGAACCATCAGTTTAGAGGATTCTGTGAGGAGGTGAGGTATTCCAGGATATCTTAAAATCATAGCAGGGATTCTAAGTGTAAATGCCTGCAGGGGCCAGGCAGAGATGGAAATGCAAGGAAACAGAGGAGTACAATGCAATAAGGAGTGGTGGGGCTTGTGGCAAACTAGAGAATATATGCTGCATCTAGAGTCATTCAAAAGCAACATTAAAAAAAAATCTCTATGATCCAGACAAAGCACATCTGAGGGTTAAAATGAACTGCCACTTGGGAGCCCCAGATGTAGACTGCCCCTTAGAATGGCTCCACTCTGGCACATGCTCTCTTCCTTTGGGCTAGTGATCCCCCTCCCCATTCTGCTATTTCCCTACCCCCCCCACCTCCCTTTCCTGCCTTCAAAATAAGGATGTCCCTAAGTAGTCAAGGCATATTAGGTCATCCTAAAACATAAAATTACTTTTAAAGTCCCCTAAAACTTCTCAAATACATATGTGCTATCCAAATGAACAAATTACAAAGACTAGCCAGTAATTTGAAGCTGCCTATATGTTAAGTGGAAAGGATAATGACATGTACGAATAGTAAAGGCAGGAAAGAAAATCCACGAAAGAACAGCAGAAAAAGACATAGATCAGAATGTTAACAGGGATTGTGTCTGTGTGGATTTTTTTTCTTCTCTATTTTTGCATTTCTATATTTTGAAAAAAGTTTGATGTTATACTGGGAAAAGCCTACACTTGAGAGGAGAGTGACTCTGTGCCATCCCGGGCTTGTTCAGGTGGGGAAGGTGTCATGAAATCAAATAAATGATAAAAATTCCAGTGTCCATGCTAGCCCTCCCCATCCCCACACTGCTGGAGGCATCGTGTCTGATGAATAACAAGAGGACCTGAAGTTCCCTGCGTGTGGTTATTAACATTAATAATAATTGGAACACTAATCTCTGCCCACCGCGTTCTGTTCTCTGGTTGCTTTCTGCTGCTTTTTAATGACGCGCTTTTGCTTTTCCCCATGTACTCCACATTATACACATGCTGTACTGCTCTACCTTCCCTCGATTTATGCATGTCTCTAGCAGATGGTTGGGCCAGTCCACCTCCGGTGCTTGTTTAGCATAACAGAGAGCTCCACAACTGGGGCCGCTCACAAGGTTCAGCTTGCATTTCTGGATCCTGGTGGGGTGAACACACTGGGTTCAGGCCAGCACTTGCCATCTCTGACCTACCTTTGCAGCAATTAAGACTGAGTTTTCCTATTCGCTTTTTAAGAGTTGTTTTTCCTCTCTCTTTTTATTCTATCCCCCTAATCCTTTTTCTTGGTGTTCCCTAATTTCTGTGAGACTTCCCACGGTGGTGGTAGGGACAGGGAATTTTCTAGGAAAAAAAAAAGCCATATTGAAAATCCAGGATTAGAGTCCCCGCCTAATCTCTGATTGAGTCTTGGTGAGGATTGGAGGGTCATCTCTCACTTACCCATCCCTTTTCCCTGTCTAGAGAAAGATGTACCACATCAACCATAGTCTTGTCAGCATGGTAGGAGTTTTGAACCCGTGAAGATATGAGCCATTAAAGAAATTGGAATTGACCTCAAGTAACACACTTCCAGTCTTTTGAAGCATGTGGAGTAGTTCAAGTCACTTCCCAGGAGCTTGGTCTTCTGGCTGCCTCAATTCTGAGTTGCGCTTCTCCCCATGCTCTTAGCACATTGCTTTTAAACTCCTGCAGGTCTAAGGAGTACTTATGGATGCTTACTATGACAAAACTAGCTTCCTTTTTTCCCCCCATCTGATCTGGGTCCTAAGATCTTTTAGGCTTTTATGTATGAAGGAAAAATTTCACCATAAGGACATCTGAGGATTGAAGGTTGTTATTGTTATAGGATGTTACAATTTTTGCCTTAATGACTTAAGATTCACAGCTTGAGATGAGAGCTGTAAAGTGCCAGCCTGAAGTTTACTGTAATATGTTATTTCCATGTGGATTGAAAAAATTGATTTCTAATTCATAAACTACATCCCCAGATGCCAGTCATTACATACTTTTCCAGTTTCAGCTTAAAAATACTTTGAGCAATGTATTCACAGAAGGGAGGAAGTGAGGGGGGTTGCTTTCTTCTCACCCCAGGTGAAGAAGGAAAAAATGGAACTTTGTGGAGAGGAAGCCAAGAAAACAGTTGGGGTGGTGTGATTGTTGGGGGAGGAGCCTGGGTAAATGGTGGTCCCCATATATTTTCAGGACGGCTCTTTTCTCTCCAGAGCTGGAGGAAAATCAATATCTTGTTTTCAGATGGGTAAATGGAGTCGTCTCTTTAAAGTGCCCCGGTCAGTTCACCACACGTCGGGCAGCTGCTGCTTTCCAGGCTGCCCCGCGATTCCCAGGCTAGGAGGATTGACAAGGCGATGATAAACTAACGTGCCCCCTCAGCTCTGGGTGTGCGCCATTGTTCCCGCAGCTGAGACCCTCTGCTGCTATTTGCTTTCTCCCACATACATTATTCAACAGCCCAGGAAAAGGCCAAGAACCTCTTTCATTCAGGAATTCTGTATTAAAATAATCAATTTCAAACTGAAGCCGGGAAGGCCAGCTTGCTACAGGGAGAGCCTATTAATAAGCCACCAGTCTTTTCCATTTGCATTGAACTCATGCTGTATTGTGGTAATATGGGATTATTTTTTTTCAGTTTCCTCCAAGAAACTAAACATCACATTGGTTCTCCTGCTCTTTCATAAAGAGCATGTAGAAGAGCTTCTTCGTTTGATCCCATCATTAATAGAACACTAGAGGCCATATTTGTGCCTGCTACTCTGCACTGGCTAATTCTGATTTTGAAAGTACTTTAAAAAAGCCATTAACTCTCCATGAAATGTAGCAGGAAGAAAAGTTTTCAAGTGTTTTGTTTTCCATTCATTGGCCTTACATTTCTTGTCTTGCCTCTCCTGCCCCCTGCCTCTAACCCTCCCCCCACATACATGCACACATACACGCACACACACGCACACACACATACACACACACAGAAGTTGTGATATTCAAGCACCAAGCCAAAAAGTTAGAAACCTCACATATATAAGCCAGGATAAATTTTAAGTGCCTTTCAGCAGCACCATGAGATGCTCTCCCAAATAGGTGGGAGCTTTTTCTATCTGGTTAATAAAGAGTTAATCAGAAACTCCCTTTTGTGGCTGCCTTATTGTCAGAATTCTTTCTAAGTTTACATCAGTTCTTTTTCATGCCATTAAACAACTCAATGACCAAAAAGTAACTATTAGTAATCACCATTATGTAATCAGTTCAACAAACATTTATTGAACACCAACTGTGTATACAGGAAGTCCTCAGATCGTTAACTTGGGGCACACCATGATGAAAGAGTTATGATTCCCCAAGTGTCCCATGAAACATAGATTTTTTTTTAATAGGGTTGCCAGATTTGGCAAATAAAAATACAGAGCACTTAGTTAAATTTGAATTTTAGAGAAATAAGTAATTTTTTAGTATAAGTGTTGTTCTGTGCAACATTTCAGACATACTTATGCTGAAAAATTGCATTGTGTATCTCAAATTTAACTGGGAGTCCTATATAAGAATCCCTATTCTTTAAAGGAATTCTTGCTGTAATCTTGAGGTTTTTGATATTGCTGTTTTCTACTTCCCCCTCACCTCCAAAGCTTAGAATAGAAATTGATTCACTGAAGGCTTGGTTAGTAGGGTTCATGTTAATCAAAATTGTACTTTTCCATGTGAGAAGAAGCTTTTTCAACTAATTTATAGAGAGGTCCTCTTTTGTCTTTTTTCTTCAACAGGTGGCATAAAATAAATACTTTTCAAATTTTTGTAATAAAATAAATTATTAAAAGTCCTAAACTATTTTAAAATAATCCTAAAATAACTCATAAAAATATATATTCCTATCCTAGTAGTTGATGGATTTTATAAAAATAAAGAAAAGTCACCCAGAATAATTCACTGTGTAGCCTATACTGTGCCAAGGACTGCTAAGCATTAGCAAGACAAAGCAGAGGCAAATGTATCCATGGAAGTGCCCAGTGTAGACAGTTAATGAATAAGAGCTACCACTGACTATGAGCATGTCCTAGCAGAGGAGAGACCCACAGGAGCAACTCCTTGCAACCAGTGGTAGGGGTCCATCCCGGAAGATAGAGGACTGCATCAGCCTAGATTCTGCAAAGTAGGTAAAGTGAGAACTGCCAAAGCACACGACTCTTGTCTACAAGGATAAATTCTGGTTAATTCTTTAGGGACAATCTAGGTGCTGAGGGAGCTAAGACACAGTGACTGCCCTCCAGGAGCTCAAGGTGGAGTTGTAAAAGGCAGACATAGTGCGTATAAGACAGAATAGGTGTCAAGAGATTGGACATAATAGCAGGCTTATTTATTATAGGCATACGATGTGCCAGATACTGTGCTAAACACTTTACATGCTTTGTTTCCTTTATCCTTATAATATCCCTTTGAGATTCCCCATGTTCTTCTTTGGGGACTCAAAGGAGGGAGAGAACTCCTCTAAAAATTGAGTCTTTCAATGCAGCAAGTATATGATTCTCTTTCCTGTACCATTTATCTAATTTGTCTGGTCCAATGCTAATAGTATATTGATTTAATTAGATTTCAGTGGCTTTATAATGTGTCTGGATATCTGGTCCTACAAAATGACATTTTAATTTATTGAGGAAAAAGGTGATTTAATAAACAATAATACATCTGATGTCTTTCTAGAGGAAAATAACATTGCATGGATACTATCTTCCATCATATATTAAAATAAATTGCAGATGAAGACTGAAATATAAACAAAGTAATAAAAATCTTGCAGGAAATTCCTGGAGATTACATGGACAAAACAGGAGACAAGACTGGATACTCAGAAGCTATAAAAGAAAAGATGGACCTACTAGATATTTTTTTAAAAAGATTTTATTTATTTATTTGACAGAGACAGTGAGAGAGGGAACACAAACAGGAGGAGTGGGAGAGGGAGAAGCAGGCTTCCCACCAAGCAGGGAGCCTGATGTGGGGCTCAATCCCAGGACCCTGGGACCATGACCTGATCTGAAGGCAGATGCTTAACCAACTGAGCCACTCAGGCACCCCTGGACCTACTAGATATTATATGAATTTACAACTTCTATATGGCGAAAGAAACTGTCAACAACGTCTACAGGTGAGTAATAGATTTGTAAAATTATTTGTAATGCACAGGATAGACAGAAGGTGTATCTACAGTATACAGAGATGTCCTGCAAATTAAATAGAAGGGGATGAACACCCCAAAATAAAAATCAGCAAAGGATGCGAGGAGACACATTCACAGAATGGTAATCCAAAAGGCTAAGTAAACTTATGACAAGATGCTCAAATTCGCTAGTGTCAAGGAACCTCAGACTAAAGTAATAATGTAGTATCAGGTTGCATCCATCAGACAGGTGAAAATTTTTAAAAGTGATACTACTTCTTCCTGAATGGATGTTGAAAGATGCTGGGATATGCTTTACCTAGGCAGTCCTGCTCCTGAGACTATGTCCCATGGAAATAAAAGCACAGTACACAAGGTTCTATATACAAACATGTTTATTGCAGCATTGTTTGCGGACACCCCCCCCCACACCCCCATTCCCCCCCAAAATGAAAACAAAGAGAATTCTGTAAATAGGGAGGATGCTTGAATAAATTAATAATACAGTTGACCCTTGAACTACATGGGGGTTGGGGCACCAACCCCCCCAAGCCATCAAAAATTCACACATAACTTTTAAACCCCCCAAAAACTTAACTACTAACAGCCTACTGTTGGCTGGAAGCCTTACTTATAACATAGGCAGTCAATTAACATGTATTTTGTATGCTATGTGTATCATGTACTGTATTCTTATAATAAAGTAAGCCGGAGAAAAGAAAATGTTATTTAAAAAAATCACAGGGAAGAGAAAAAGAAACCTTTACAATACTATACTGTGTTTATCCAAAAAAAAGCTGTATGTAAGTGGACCTGTGCAGTTCAAACACATGCTGTTCAAGGGTCAACTATACATCAATGCAGTGGAATGTTATGCAGACATCAACAAGAATGAAACAGAACTCTACCAGTATGTATGAAAATAAGATGCAGAAAAGTGTGTTAAATATCTCATTTTTATGAAATATGTATTTTAAGGTGTGTGTGTAATTTGTATATAATTATTTGGCCAGGAAGAAAAATATGAGAGGACACATACTGAATTGTTACTGTAGGTTAGAAGGCTAGAGTGGACAGGGAGAAGGGGGGAGTAAATCACAGGGGGGAGGAGTGAGCCCTGTACAAAGGGGAAAATACAAAGACCGCACTAAAGAAAAACCCCATATATGTGTGTATTTTTCTTCTTTAAAAAAAGTCTAGGAATCTGTTCTGCAACATCTTTTCTGTATAGCCCCAAAGAAGGTAATCATTGTTAGGTCTATTGCTGGTGCCTGCAGCTGTCCACATGTGTGCAAGGCAAGCTCCTTCGCTGACGAAGAATATTCCAGTTGCTGTGAAGTGGACCCTTCATTAGAGTGCGGAGACCATGGTTTTGCCCAAGACCACGAAAACGCGGGGGGCACATCCATCCACTTTAAATAATGCTTTTCAAAGCTTCACTACTAGTTAGCAAGAATAGCTAGTTAATATGGGAAGCCCCCCCCCATGTCCCACATATAACCCATCTCTGGATCATGTCATAAATTATGGAATTGATTTGAGGGTTGGTCCTCTCTGCCTTTGTGCCAAAATTGCTCTGACCCCTAGCATTCCGTTTCCTCAAATTCCATCTCAGTGGTAGGCTTCTGGAAACTGTGTGGGCTTGTCCTTTAAATAAAACGAAGTAAGAAAATGTATCCTGGAAGAGTTGTATCTATGCTGCATTTCTAATAAGATGCTTGCAATGGGTAATGGGAAACTTCCCATTTACAGTTCCTATGGCTGAGAAGGAGGTTCGTCACATCAAAAAAAAAAAAAAAATCAATCCAATACAAAGATGCAGGAAACAGCCTTCTTCATCTCTCCAGGAAAAAATGACAGGAGCCTGAGCGGAGGCTTTGGCAGTGGGTGTGGAAAAGACAGTCTGTTTCTCAAAGCCATGTGAGTATTTTGAAGGGGAACTTAGGTAGTAACATTTATAGAAACAGACAAGTCTGGAAGAAGAGTAGGTTTGGGGAGGTGAGAGATTTTTGACTGTCCACAAGTGGAGTTGGATATGCAGGCCAGGTGACAGGCATGGGGGTGGTAAAGGTTGAGCAGGGACTTGGAAATGTGAGAGTTGGACACAGGGGAGAGGTAAGGTCTGCAAAAGGTGAAAATAGAAGCCTGAACTGCCAAGAGTCTAGAGAGGGAAGGAAAGAAGAGAGCCAGAGACTGTAAATATCACGTCACGTAGGAATGGGAGGAGGAAGGATAAAGGTGTTGGGAGACGTGGGACAGGGAAGCTGGAAGTAGAAAGGGGTGATGTCTGCCACCAAAGCCAGGGTTTTGTGCAAGAGCTTGATCAGCGCAGGCAAATGCTGCATACGGGGTGCAGATGTTAAGGACAGGTGGGGAGTACTCAGAGCAGGCAATTACAAGTAGTGATTTCAGAAAAGCATGCCAGTAGTCGACTTGAAAGCCAGATTGTGAAGGTTTAAGGAGTCATTGGTAAAGAGGCAGAGAAAATAAATGTAGACCACATTTACAAGATGTTCATGGTGAAAGGTGGTGGCAGAAAGAGCGTAAGATTAAGTGAGAGCAATTTGGAGCAGTAGGAATGTGATCATATGTAAGGGTCAAGAGAAAGGAGCCCAAGTGAAGGGAGAGACAGCACTTTAAAAGGGATATAATTAACAGATAGAGTGATGTCCCTTGGCAACAAGGGAAGCAAGCCTAGGACAGGGGAAGGAATACAGGTTTCTTTAAGACTTGAAAAAGAGGAAAAGGATGAGTGAGTGGGAGGATGGATGGGTGGATGCAAAGAAAAACGCTTAAACAATGTTGGTGATTCTTCTAATTATAAACACAATACATGTCTGTTTTAGAGAAATTGGAAAATGCAGAAAGTTGAAAAGAAGATGGAAATAACCTGTGGTCCCATTACCCAAGGATAATATTTGTTTATATTTCCATATATTTTTTCTATACAAAGGTTTACTTTTATCTTACAAATTTGGGATCATAGTGTATGATTTTGAATGCCCTTGCCTTAATTCTTGCTGAATGTATTTGAGCATTCCTCATTCCCATATATATTCTTTGAAAACGGCACTACTAATGGCTGCAAAATTGAAAGACTGTGACACATTTTGTTTAACTATTTTTGTCTTAGTGAGCAGTCCCGTGCCCAGTTTATCAATATTATAAATAACACCAGTATTCTTAGGAAGGACTCCCAGAGGATAGATGACCAAGTAAAATTGTGAATTAAAAAGAAATTCAATAGATTGCTTTCCAGAAAAGGTGTATCAATGTATACTCCCAGCAGGGAGTGTACCTCACCAAGTGTGGATGTTATGAGAAAATACACATAAACAAAAATGTCTTTCTAATTACTAGGCCAAAAACATATGCTATTTTAATCTGTATTTCCACTATTACATAGAGAGTTTAACATTTTAAATATCTTGATTAGATTTTTATATTTCATTTGCATACCATCTACTTTTGGTCTTTTGTATTTTTTTTCTATTAGGCTCTAGGTTTTCCTTACTTCCTTCTACAACCTCTTTACATAATCAGAATACCTACCAACACTTTGTTATATTGTTTCAAAGCAAAAATCTCAGTTTTTGGTTGGTCTTTTAATTTTGTTCATTGCATGTTTGATCTACAAAAGTTTTCAATTTGAATATGGTTGACTATATTGTTTTTCTTTTTGGTTTTTTTTTCTATTTCTTTTATATTAAGAAAGTCCTCTTGGGGCACCTGGGGGGCTCAGTCGGTTGGGGGTCTGCCTTCAGCTTAGGTCATGATCCCGGGGTCCTGGAATCGAGCCCCGTGTCAGGCTCTTTGCTCAGCGGGGAGTCTGCTTCTCCCTCTCTCCTGTTCATGTTCTCTCTCTCTCTCTCAAGTAAATAAAATCCTTAAAAAAAAGAAAGTCCTCTCTAGCCCCAAGATATTTAAAATATTCACTTTTATTTTTATCTATGCATTTATGGTTTCATTTTCTCCACTAATTCTCTAAATCACCTGAAATTTATTTTTATGTGAAATATGAAGAAGTGATCCAATTTTATTTCATCATAGTTAATCAGTTCACTGAACACCATCTGTACATTATATTTCATTTTCTTTCTGATTTGGGATACAACTTACTCTTAGACTAAAAACCATAAAGATGTGACAGTCTTTTTCTGGACTGCCATACATTCCTTTGATCTGTCTTTCAACTCTAGTTCTGGTATTGCATTGTTTTAATTACTGTAGCTTTAAACTGTGTTTTAATATTAGAAGATAATTGCTAGTTTCTCTAGCCTATTGCTTTCTAACTTAGAACCTCTCAAGTTTTCCTTATAAAAATCCTGCTGGAATGGTTATGGGAATAGCATTAAACTTACAACTTACTATGGGAAAAGTCAACATCTTGGCACTCTAGTATATGGGGCAGCACAGGGTATTGGCAAAGTGTTCAGCCTTGGGAGTCAGACTACTTGGGTTCAAATTCTGGCATTACTATTCCCTAGCTGTGTGACTTTTAGAAAGTTACTTAATCTTTCTGTGCCCTAGTTTCTTTTGGGGGTTGGGGAGAGGAGGGAGGGGAAGAGGGAGCCTGATGCAGGGCTTGATTTCACCACCTGAGATCACGACCTGGCTGAAATCAAGAGTCGGACACAGTTGGATGCTTAACTGACTAAAGTCACCCAGGCGCCCCTGTGCTCCAGTTTCTTAATCTTAAAATGAGAATACTAATTGTACTTACTTGTAGGGTTTGTATACAGGTTAAGTAAATTAACACCTGTGTAAACAGGAACTTAGGACCGCACATGACACATAGTAAGCACTAAGTAAAAATTAAGTATGGTATCTCTCCATTTTTTAAAGTAGGTTGGGACCCTTATGTAAAGTACAGGCAGTCCTCTCTTTGCATGGTTCTGATATTCACGATTTTCACTTACCATGATTTAATTAAATAACACCAGTCTGCCAACAACATGGTTGAATTTCAGTCACCATGGTATATTAACTGAGTAATTGCATAAAGTACAAACTTAGGCGCTATCTCTTCAGTCCACAAATTCACTACATAAATAACAAAAGCACAGTGTGATTAGTGAGCAATCATATCATTTCTTTCAAAGTCTGTTGGTGATTATTCACTGAGCAAAACTGTGTAGTTGTGTTGTCTCTTTGTCTCTCAGTGATAAACTCATGTAACATTTTATAAAAATGGATCATCAAAAGAGTGCACAAAGATAAAAGTGCATCAAAGAAACAAAAAATGATATTGCTAGAAGTGAGACATAGATTAGAACATAAATGAGGTTACAGACAAAATAGCTAAACTTGGGAATTTGAGAGAGCCTAGAAATGCAGCCCCAGGAATTTAGTGAAATTATTGACATAAATGGTGTTATGAAAACTTGTCATGACGAAAAGGATGGAGATGTTCCAGAGACAGTGACACCAGCAAACACCTACATGTAGAAGGGGCTCCTGGAGATATTTCACCACACTGAAAATGCAAAGGATCATCCGAATTATCCTTTATCCAAACCTTAATTTAAAAGGAGTTTGACAGGTTGTTAAGGTGTAGAAAATATAGCTCACTTGTATTGTAAGTTATATGAGGAGAAGAAAAGCAACTGGTAAAACTGACATTGGTTAGTTTTTTTTACAAAGTAATGCAGCACTTTAATTCTCAGTGTTCCTAATGCTTAAATGGCAGTGTACTAAAAAAATAGTAATTTAATTTTTTTCCATTCCCTTATAAATTTATAACAGAATAGACAGTAAGAGAATTTTTAGTATTTTGATAAAAATGTTTAAAGATCATAGAACAATTGTAATTTTCCCCATTGATTATTAAGATTGTTTTGCACGGTTTCCACATTTATGGTCTATTTTACGGTTCTATACTACCTTGTTTATAACTTTTTCATATAGGCCATACCATACACACATTTGTCTTTTTTTAAGATTTTATTTATTTATTTGAGAGGGAGAGAGCACAAGAGCAGGGTGAGGGGCAGAGGGAGAAGCAGACTCCCCACTGAGCAGGGAGCCCAATGCGGGGCTTGATTCCAGGACCCTGGGATCATGACCTGAGCCAAAGGCAGATGCTTAACTGACTGAGCCACTCAGGTGCTCCTATGCACACATTTCTTAGTAAGATTGTTCTGAGTTGTTTTAAATTTATGGTTGCTGTTCGGAATGGGATTTGTTTTTATTATTTTGTTTTGCTTTTATTATTTTTTAATAGAATATTGCTGATAGATAAGAAAGCTCTTGCTTTTTGTATATTTACTTAGTGTCTGAGTACTTTAAGCTCCTGCTATTTCTTTTTATTTTATTTTATTTTATTTTATTTTATTTTATTTTATTTTATTTTATTTTATTTTATTTTATTATGTTGTTAGTCACCATAGAATACATCATTAGTTTTTGATGTAGTGATCCATGATTCATTGTTGTCGCTATTTCTAACAGATTCTTGTTTGATTTGGTACCTGTCCCCTGGTAATTATGGCTCCAAATTTTACAAGGAACAGGTGCGTAAAAAAACAAAACAAAACAAAACTCTGGCTAACTCAGAGAGAGGGCTGCTTGCCTTCTTCTGCTTTGGAGATAGGTCCTTGTTTCTGACAGCATAGCCCAGTGGGCTTGTTTCCAAAGCATTCTTGATGGCGTGGCAGATCACCCTGAGTTCAAATCTCCAATAGCCACATACTAGCTGTGTGATCTCAACCCTGTGTGGACTAAACCTTACTGAGAAAGTTTTCCTGAGATAGAGGGATTAAGTGAGATATTGCATATAAAACACCTCTCTGGGAGTTAGCACAAAGAACAAGCTCAAGAAATGTTAAGTATTATTATTTTATTATTTTTTATCTTTTTGTATTGAGATATAATTGACATATAACATTATGTTAGTTTCAGATGTACAACATAGTGATGTGATATTTGTATATACTGCAAAATGATTACCACAGTATGTCTAGTTAACATCCATCACCACACATAATTACAAATTTTTTTCTTGTGATGAGAATTTTTAAGATCTACTCTCTCAGCAACTTTCAAATATACAATACAATATTATTAACTATAGTCACCATGCTGTATTAAGTCATCCCCATGACTTGTTTATTTTTTTAATTTTTACTTATTTATTTTAGGCAGGGGAGGGGCAGAGGGAGAAGGAGAATCTTAAGCAGGCTCCACGCCCAGCACGGAGCCTAACTCGGGACTCCATCTCACGACCCTGAGATCATGACCTGAGCCAAAATCAAGAGTTGGACAGTTAACCAAGTGAGCCACCCAGGCTCCCTGTGACTTGTTTCTTTTATAACTGGAAGTTTGTACCTTTGAATTCCCTTCACCCATTTCACACCACCAGTCTGTTCTCTATATCTGAGTTCAGTGGGGTATATGTGAGATCATATAGTATTTGTCTTCTATGTCTGATTTATTTCACCTAGCATAATTCCCTCCAGGTCCATCCATGTTGTCACAAATGGAAAGGGTTCCTTATTTTTTATGGCTGAATAATATGCCATTGTGTGTGTGTATACCACATTTTCTTTATATTTTATTATTTTAAAAATTATTACTTACAAACAACTTCTTTTTTCCTGGCCCAGCTATGCTGCTTCAGAGCCCACCCATGCTTTGTTTAAGGACATTTCTGCCAGGACTATGGCAGATGGTTAGGGTATGTTGCTGGTTTTCAATGTCATTGCATGTCCTTATCTCTGTGATTTCTTATGTATTTAAATGAGGAAGGTGGCTTCCATTTTAACTCAGAAGTCAATAAGAAGAAATTATGAGTTGGAAAGAAAGGTCTGGCATAGATATATCTTCTCTCATTCCTCCCACATTTATTTGGTTGCTAAGTCCTGTGAGCCACATCTCCAGTGCTTCTTGTATCCATCATTCCCCATCCCTTTCCATTCTCATTGTCTTATATCTGGACCTCGGCTTGCCCTTTAACCTCTATAATAGCTTCTATTTTTTTTTTTTAAGATTTTACTTATTTAGAGAGAGAAATAGAATGCGAGCAGGGGGAGGGGGCAGAGGGATAGAACCTCAAGGAGACTCTGCGCTGAGTGTGGACCCCGATGCAGGGCTGGAACCCAGGACCATGAGATCGTGACCTGAGCTAAAATCAAGAGTCAGTCGCTTAACCAACTGAGCCACCCAGGCACCCCTCTGTAATAGCTTCTAAATAGATCTTTCTGCCTCTCTTCTCTCACTACCATTACCTAGACCTTGCATCCGGAAATTCCTTCTAAACCCTTCCGCAACTCACCTTCTCACCATTGCTAACACCATTAGTAGCCTCACCTCTAAACATGCCCAGTTACTCCCCATTGTTCAAATATATCTGTGCTTTTCTACTTCCATGTGTACTCACATTGTTCCTCCAGCCTAAAATTCTCGCCTCATCCCACCTCCATCTTTTAAAACCCTGCTCATTGTCATATGCCCTGCCTTCATGAAACCCGTCTTGATTTTTCTTTTTCTACTGTCTCTCTCAGAAATCAGAATAAATCATTTCTTCTTCCATGTTACAAACGTACTTGCTTGTACTTGTTTCCTTAAATTAAGTTCATCGTTCTTCTTAGAAGTAGAGGAGATCTCCATAAACTTAAAGTTGCTCAAGCACAAGAGCCATGTCCTCAGCATGTGGAGAGGTCCTAGAGGATCTCTACATTATATTGTATTTGTCTGCTTGTCTTTCAGCCATCTCCCCACTAGCCTCCCACATTTGAAGAAGGGTAAGAACTGTGTCTTGTTCACCACTGTACCCCCAAGTGCCTGACGCAGATCCTTGCACATAGTAGGTGCTCAATAAAAGCTTGCAGAATCAAATAATAGCCCTCCCACTTCACTGACCTCTTCAACCCTGTGATTTGGGCCTCCTGTCTACTTCATCAACTACTGCTATCACTTGGAACTGCCTGCTTCACCTCTCAGAATCTTGAACTCTGAAATGCCTTCCAGTTACCAAAACTTTCCATCTTTTGGCGGCCTTGTTCAACCCCATTGCTGTGACTGATGGCCCCCTGACCTCTCTCTATTCTTCCAGTCAGTCCCTCTCTGACTTCCCTCACCTCCCTTCTCAGCTCAACATTCTGTTCTGTTCTTTCCAGAACTCTGGCTAGGGTGGGGTCACTGGGGCACAGAAATTTAGAGGGCACCGCATTTTTCTCCCACCACCTCTCTGGTCTCTGTTGGAAGCCTCACCCTGGCCCCAGGCCAGCCCCCTTGGCAGTCGCAGAGATGGATGGAGCTAGAGGCCTGAGGTCAAGGGCTGGGAGCACACCAGCCAGGGGACCTTTTGTGCACAGGGCTGCCCCTCCCCCTTCCAAGAGCAGCTTCCATTGAAGAGAAGGCAAGTTTCATGCTGCTTGCCCCGGGCGCCAAAAATGCTAGTTAGGGCTCTGGTTCTGTCCTCCCTTCCCTCACCCCTTGACACTGTGCCAATCTCATGCTGCTTTCCCTGCTTCAGAGCTACAGCAAGTCCTGTCACTGGGCTTCCTGGGACCACCACCACTTCCAGCTGTCTGCCCTTGGTGGATGCTTGATGGCTAGCAGCTCATCTATCCTTTTAACTGCTATATGATGATTCTTGGGGAATAGTTGTATTGGGAATATTTTGTTGCAGGATGCAACAGAAAACACACACACACACACACAGGGAGAGAGAGAGAGAGAGGGAAGAACCTGAGAGTGAGCTGACAACAAGTTCCTCTCAAAGCCTCTGTTACCTCATCTGTAAAATGGAAATGATAATAGTATCTACTTTATAGCATTTTTCTATGGTATAAAGTGCATAGCAGAGTGCCTGGTACATACAACAACCACTCAATAGATGTGAGTTCCCTTCCCTGAGTTTTGAATTATCCTCCTGCATTTACTCTTTCCAAGACTGTGGTGAGGATTACATCAAACAAACAAACTAGTGAACCCACCTGCTATAGTAGGTTTAATAACCAACTCCAGAGGCCAGGCAGCAGCTCTTCTCCCCTTACTGTCCCCTTCTACACCACACCCCCTCAATACCACTGAAAGGCTCCTAAGAGAATTTCCCTTTCAGGATCTAGAAACTCAAAACTTTTTGAGCTGGTGCCAAGAATGTTCACTGCAGTCAATTTTGTCTATCATAAAGAGGCCAGCCTTGGGTTTCAAATTTTGCCACTGAGTGTTGGTCTCCTCCTTGACTGCAGTGGGAGATTTAAGTGCAGTTGAAATCAAAGCTATTTCTTTCTATCAATGGGTTTTTAAAAACCCAGGGACATTTTTATCCATGTTTTTGGAATTGCAACCAACTCTAAGGTCAGAGTTGCAAAAAAGTGAGACCATTATAAAGTTCTTTACTTTACTTTTACCCAAATGTGTTTCTTTTCCAAAGCCCAGCATTCTATGTGCATGTTCATTATATGTTGTTTCCAGCTGACTTACCCTTTAGAAAAGTCAGAGCCACAGGAAATGCATGCCCTAGAAGTGACTCGGTCACTACAATAGCACATATCCTGCACACTTAACCTCCAAGGAAATTTGGCCTGTGGGCTCACCACTCCACGTAAACTAAACCAGGCTCTATTTCCTATGTCTGGGAGCACCTGATTTTGTTAACATTTTGTTTATTTATTATACAAGAATGATGTCTTAAACTAGCTCATAGCATTTTCAGAGCAAAATATTTTAATTTTGTTAAGGTCTGATTTTTCAACTTGTTTCCTTTATGGTTTGTGCTTCTGGTGTTAAGTATAAAAACCCCTGGTCCCAAAGATTTTCCCCTATGTGTTTTTTTTTTTTCCTGAAAGTCATGTATTTGACATTTAAGTCTATGACCCATTTTTGTATAAGGTGTAAGACATAGATCGAAGTTCATTCTTTTGCCTATGGATGTCCATGTGCTCCAGCATCACTTGCTGAAAACACTATATCAGCTCCATTGAATTGCTTTGCATCTTTGTGAAACATCAGTTGGGCACATTGGTATGAATCTATTCCTGAGTTCTCTATTCTGTTCCATTGATCTATGTGTCTATTCTTTTGCCAATACCACATTGTCTTGATAACTATAGGTATAGACTAACCCTTAATATCAGGTGGAGTGATTCCTCCCTCTTTTTTCTTCTCTTTATTAAAGATAGTTTTTGCTACTCTAGGGTCTATGACTTTCCATATAAATTTTAGAATAAGCTTGTCTATATCTACCAAAATCCTTGCTGACATTTTGATAGGAATTGCATGAAATCTATAGATCGGTTAGGGAAGAATTGACATCTTTACTATGGTGAGTCTTCCAATCCATGAACACAATATATTCCTCCATTTGTTTAGGTGTTCTTTGATTTCTTTCATCAATGTTTTATAATTCAAGCATACAAGTCTGTACATGTTTCATTTTTCTTAAAGTAATTGTAAATTATATATTGTTTTTCCATTTTGGTTTTCAGATGTTCATTGTTAGCATAAGGAATGCAACTGATATTTATGTATCTAGTATCTTGCAACCTTAATGAATTAATTCATAACTTGCAAGAGTTTTTGTGTCAATTTCTTGGGATTTTGTATTTATATGGCATGTCATCTGCAAATAGGGACAGTTTTTTCTCTTCCTTTTCTTCCTTTTCAGTCTATATGCCTTTTGTTTCTTCTTCTTGCCTATTGCATGGCTAGAACTTCTAGTACAATGTTGAGTAAGAGTACTGAAAGCTAACATCATTGCTTTGTTTTAGATTTTAAGGGAAAAGCCTTCAGCCTTTCACCATTATGAATGATGTTCGCTGTAGGTTTGTAGAGCTCTTCATCAAGTTGAGGTGGTTCTTCTTCATTCTTAATTTGCTAAGACATTTTGTTTTGTTTTTGTAAATTATGAATGGTTGTTGAACTTTGTCAACTACTTTTTTCTGAATCTATTAATATGATCATTTGATTTTTCTTCTTTAGGCTGTTGGTATGGGGATTACATCATTTGATTTTTTTTTCATTGATTTGAATTTTTGGATAGTGAACCAGCCTTGGTTAATAAATCCTATTTGGTCATTGTTTATAATTTGTTTCATACATTGCTGTATTTGAGTTGCAAATATTTTTATACATTGCTGTATTTGAGTTACTAAGACTTTCTGAGGATTTTTGAATCAAAGTTCTTAATAGGTATTCGTCTTCAGTTCTCTTTTTTCTTTCTTTTGTTTTTGTACTGTGTCTGGTTTTGGAATCAAGGTAATGCTTGTCACAGAAAATGAGTTGGAAAGTGCTTCCTATTTTATTTTCTGAAAGAATTTGTGTAAGATTGGAGTTTATTCTTTAAATATTTGGTAGACTTCTCCAGTGAAACCATCTGAGCTTGGATATTATGTTTTGGGGGGAGTTTTTAACTACAAATACAATTTCTTTAATGGTCATACAACCATTCAGGATGCCTATTTCAACTCTGTTGAGGTTTGATAATTTGTGGTTTTCAAGGATTTGTTTCTGTTTCATCTAAGTTGTCAAATTAATGAGCCTACAGTTGTTTGTAGTCTTCCCTTATTTTTCTTTTAATGGATACATGCTCTGTAGTGATATCCCTGCTTTGTACCTGATGTCGTTTGTGTCTTCTCTCTTTTCATCTTTCTTAGTCTTTTATTGATTTTTTTTCAAAGAACCAGTGCTTTGTTTCATTGATTTTTCTCTCCTGTTTTTCTATTTTCAGTTTTATTTATTTGTTTGCACCTTTATCATTTTCTTCCTTCTGCTTGCTTTGGGTTTATTTTGCTCTTCTGTTTTTAGGAGTTAGGAATTTAGATGATTGATTTGAGATATATCTTCCTTTCACATGTTAGCATTTAGTGCTATACATTTGCCTTTCCACACTGGTATAGCTGAATCCCACATATTTTAATAGGTTGTGTTTTCATTTTCTTTTTTTTTTTTTGTATTTTCATTTTCATTCAGTTCTCTACATTTTAAAATTTTTGTTTGAAACTGCCTCTATGATCCATGAATTATTTAGAAGTAATTTCTAAATGTTTAGAAAATCTGTTATCTTTCTGTTATTGATTTCTAGTTTGATCCCACTGTGGTCAGAGTATATACTCTGAATGATTTCAGTAATTTTTTTTTTGAAAGAGAGAGAGAGAAAGTATGCAAGTGGTGGGGGGGGGAGGGGTAGAGGGAGAAGGAGAGAGAGAGTCCCAAGCAGGCCCTATGCCCAGCGTGGAGCCCGATGTAGGACCCAATCTCACAACCCTGAGATCATGACCTGAGTTGAAATCAAGAGTCAGACGCTTAACCAACTGAGCCACCCAGGTGTCCCTGATTTCAGTTCTTTTAGGTAGCTCGTAGTGTTTGAACACTGTGAGAAATAGCATTTTTCCATATTTGAGGCATTTGGGGAACACAGTGCTGCATGAAGAGATGCATAGTTCTTTTTGTTGGGGGACAGGAAGTTATTACTTCTTGAGCACCTATTGCTCACTCCCTCACTGAGTGCTTTACATACATAATTTTGTCTAATCCTCTCAATAACCCTTTGAAGTCGCTACTATTATCAACCCCATTTTATTTTATTTATTATTTTTTAAAAATTTTATTTATTTATTTGACAGAGAGACAGCAAGAGAGGGAACACAAGCAGGGGGAGTGGGAGAGGGAGAAGCAGGCCTCCTGCCGAGCAGGGAGCCTGACGCGGGGCTCAATCCCAGGACCCTGAGATCATGACCTGAGCTGAAGGCAGTCACTTAAGCGACTGAGCCACCCAGGCGCCCCAACCCCACTTTGAATATGGGAAAACTGAGACCAGAGAGTTTAAGTGACTTGCCTGATTTCACTTGGCAAATACGGGATTTGAATTTTGGTCTTTCTATCTTAAAAGCTCTTTACACTAGAGAGTTACAGATGAAAAAAACTGGTAAGGACATGAGGAATAAAAGGTAAAATGGGACCATGTCCTAGAAAAGCAAGCAGGCAACCAGTTATCCAATGTTCCTCTTGTTGCTGCTTTTCTATGATGATGTTTAGATACCTATGTCAATTTGATATTTAATTTTTAAAATCTTAATTCAGATTATATGGATTTTTTTGCACCACACAATGTCAAATAATTAGTTTGATTATAATAATGTAGAGTTTAATGGCTGAGTGTCTTAAGATGGGTTGTTGTATCTGTACAACAGGGAGCAAAATACCTACCCCAAAGAGTATTAGCACTGAGATAAGGGATCTGAAAGTGTTTTCACCATCAAGCACTATACAAATATATGGGATTATTATGATAATAGAGATGATGCTTATGTTTCTCTAGGAGCCAAGGCCCTTGTCCATGGTGTAGAACAAATGTTTTCAGCCTTGAGGCCATAGGCCTCATGGGTAGGCTTCTCTGAGACTGTGTGTAAACAATAGGGGAAGATGCGTTTAGGGGTGGGAGACTTATCATCTCCTCCCAAAGAGTATTTGAAACTGACTAGCTGAGTAAATGAATGAATGAAACAGGAATGTCTGACCATGTGATATAGGAAATAGCACACAGTCACTGACTTCTGCATACTGAAGTGGCTTTGTCGGGTGTAAACAACCTGAAGACAATTTATTTTCTTATCCCCAGACTTGAACGGCCTATATGCTACTTTCCACCTGAACTGAGCTTAGCAAGAAGCATGTTCACAAGACAGTGTGTATACCTGCATAGGAAGCTTCAGGCATTTTACAGATGAAACAATCCTCCTCAAGTTTCCATTTTGAACATTTTTTTTTAAAGATTTTATTTATTTATTTGAGAGAGAGAGAATCAGAGGGGGGAGGGTAAGAGGGACCCTCCACACTGAGCAGGGAGCCTGATGCGGGACTTGATCCAGGACTCCAAGATCATGACCTGAGCCAAAGGCAGTCGCCCAACCAACTGAGCCATGCATGCGTCCTCCATTTTGAACAGGTCTGTACCTTAGCCAATTAGGAACTGAACTAAGAGGATTCTGTGCTTGGAGTGTTACCATGGAACAACTGAGGACATAAGGACCGTGACACCTCTGCTATTGGTGTAAAAGCGCCCCCCTGCCCCATAAAGTGACCTTTACATGGCAAAATTGGTCTGGACCAAGCAACACATTGTAAGGGGCATAGAAGAAGCTCAATGAATGACTCAGAATCCAGGTGATGAAAGAAGAAGATTCAGGCAAACCTGGGAGAGATGCAATTTCTTTAGCCACATTTGGATAAGGAATTGCATAGCTCTGAAGATAGGAGGTATTAGAAATGATGTAAGGGCTGACCAGTTGGCATTTATGAGGCTTGAGTTAGCCTGGCAGGACAGCTAGACCTCAAGGGCCTGTGTTGGGGTTGGGTCTCAGGACCCAGTCTGTATCAGACCAGGTGTCTATCTGGAATGACTTGAAGCACATGAAGTGCAAGAGAACACTGTCATGGTCCCAGAGGAAAACTGAGATAGGTAACTTTGTAGTATCAGTCATTGAGTGTGAGGGGCTAGAAGTTTGCCAAATAAAATACAGGATGACAGTACTTCATGGGAAATACATATACTACATATTAAATGAACATGCTGTACTTTTATTTGCTGAATAGGTCCAGAGATAGGACCTGAGGTAAGGAGACTAGTAATTCTCAAACTTTTCTTCTTCTTTTAAGTAGGCCCCAGTGTGGTGCTTGAACTCATGACCCTGAGATCAAGACCTGAGTTGGATGCTTAACTGACTGAGTCACCCAGGCACCCCTTTAAAAAAAGTTTTTTTAAGTAATTCTCAGACTTGTGCATACGAATCACCTGAGAAGTCAGCAGGTATGGGATGGGCCTCAAGCACTTGCTGTTCTAAAATGTTCCCAGGTGATGCTAATGATGTTGGCCACAGATCATGCATTAAATAGCAAGGGGTTGGATAGTTGTGTCAGTTACTGATTGAGGTGCCTTTCTCATTCCACAGTAAAAGTTCCATCATTACCACCTAACTCTTCTGTCATTACCTCAAACCCCAAGTGAAAGAATGTCTTCGGCGGTGTTGCAGATAGTGTCTAAAGGTGCCTGGAACAGGTGATAGATTTGGAATCCAAATTGGGTAGACAAGGCAAGCAGAAACTCTAACAGAATGGAGCAATAACAGAATTCATTGCTCTAACCCAGTAGTTGCCAAATTGTCTGCACATTATCATCACCAGGAGATCTTTTTAAAAATTCCAGAGCCTATGCCTTCCAAGACTAACTAAATTACAATCTTCGCAGGGTGGGTGGGTTGGAAATGGGTACTGTATTGTTGAAGCTCCGCAGGTGATCCTTATGTGCAGACGATTTGGGGAACCACTGTTCTAGTGCCAGTACTGGCAATGAGAGCATCTAAGCAAGAACAAAAAATGTTTTTATAGTTCCAAAAAATGAACTGGAGAGGTAAAGCCAAGCAGACGGGTCTAAGGAACCTTCGTTGGCTTAAAAGAAAGCATAAACTCTTAAGCAATTCTCAGAATAACTACTTCCAAGGCCCTCTCTTGGATGTTCTGATTGGAGATTTCTGGAAGCTCCAGGGCCTGACTTTGAAGTGTCAAATTTCTGGTCCCTCTTGGACTGACTATAGTTTCAATTTTCCCTGTCACCCGCACCTTCTACCTGACATTGAGCACAAATATTTGGAACTGTGGCAAGTCATCCGCTGATATTACTTGGATGTGAAAGCATGGGGAAAAAAAACACTCTGTCTACGCAAGGTAATTATATTCTCTCCTCTTACTAAAACAAAACAAAAACAAAAATGTAAAAAAACACTTTTGCTTTCTATAGCACTGGTTCTCAAACTTGGTTGCACGTTTGGATCAGCTGGGAAGCTGGAAAAATACTGATGCATGGTCCTACCCCCAGAGATTTTAACTTAATTGATATAAGGTGCAGAATGGGCTTTGGGTTTTTTGAAAAAGCCCCAGGTGATTCTAATGTTCAAAGCATTTGACTACGACTGGTAAAGCGCTGGGGCTTATTGATTTCGTGTTCCCAAACAGCAGTGTCAACATAACTTGGGAACTTGTCAGAAATGCAAAATCTGAGAACTCACCCCAGGCCTAGGCATCCAGAATCTCTAGGGGTTGGGCCCAGCAATCTGCGTTTTAACAAGCCATCCAGGTAATTCTAATGCTTGCTCAAATTTGAGAACCACTCATTTAGGACTGAGGCAGGCTTCTTAAACTTCCTTGGCAATTTCCATTTTTTCAAGATGGTAATCATATGAGTGTACATGGTGCTGATTATTGATTTAATATCCTCAGTAGTAATAACAGGAAACATATGTGCCATACTAAATGAACTAATATATAAGGTATATATATATATATAAAATGCCTTCACTACTTTTTTGCTACCATGCTTTCACTTTCTCTCTCTCTCTCTCACTCACACACACACACACACATGCACACACCCAAGTCCTGTGCAATGACAGAGAGTAGCACTGAAAGTTAGGGATGAAAGGAACAGAAGAGGTAAAGACTAAACAGAAAGTTTAGCTTGAAGTATAAGCTCAGAGATAAATTAAAATTGACTTGAAAGAGTAATGTTTAGTAGAAGATTGACAGAAGGACCTGGGAACAACCATAATGTTTATATATGGGTGGATCCCCAAGCCCGGTCAGTTTCTGCCAATCAGTGGTTCTTAGCCATTTCATCATGCCACCTTTTGGGCCACACCCTAGCCTGGATGAAGTCTAGGAATTGTGGGACTTATTTCCCAGTCGTCTGCTCTCCAGGGCTCGGTATGACTTTTAGGCAAATCTCTTAAGGGGCTTGAAGTTTTCCCCAGTTTCAGCATGTGAAAGATATGTGCCTATTCTATTCCTATAGTCTGCCCAGGGGAGTATCTCTCCTGAGTCTTCCTGGCACTGCTCATCCACTCCAGAGCTCTAGCCACAGTGGAGACGAGATGGACAGCTGCTGTGCAAACCAACAGGGTACTTTAACTCTCACTGTTGCTGGAGCCAGAGGGAACCTGAGTCTGGGACTAGAGAGTCTTAGATTGTTGTGGGGGGGGGGACAGACAAGGGAAGGACATGAATGTAGCCATCTTTATCTTTAAGACTCTCCTTTTTCCCTCAGCCAAAAACACATGCATGCTTTTGGTCCTTAAAACTTTGTGATTCTGAGTATTCAAACCTGTTTTGTGCCATTTACATAAAACACATTAGACATTGATGTAATTTTTATGAGCCATACACAGGGAATAACTTCTTTGTAACTATTAACATCAGGCTTGTTGGGGGCCTCCTCTAGACAGTTTCTACAAAAAGACAATATTGACAATAGAAATTTCTGGCTAGTATAAACTTTAGAGATCTCATTTTATGGACCAGGAAGGTGAGGCTTAAAATCATCAGTTATTTGAAGACCAAGTTCTTAACCGTGCCCTGTTCTGGAAATATCTAACGCAAATACGGACACTTCTCTAAAACTTAATTTTCCTCAAGTTCGTTCTTTACTCGTGAGTTCAACACATGCCTTTTGTAATGCTCAAAACCATGACACTGGCTTTGCAAACCACAGTCAGGCTGAGGGGCATTTGGGCTGTAAGCCTTCCCTTCCTGATGATTATGAACATGCCTATCAGCTAGTAGCAGAGATGAGCCTTAGAAGGGAATTGTTGCAAGTCTCTCTGCAAAAGTGTGATGAACAGTATTTGTTATAACTGTAAACATGCTATGTTAACTGTTTGAACCAAGTCTGTTGAACCCCAAAGTTTAGAATAGCAGCAGACCCCACATCGATGACTTCCCCGTTTGAGTGAAGATATGGCTCTGACTCTTGATACATGGTCCTCAGGATTGTAATCTTGAAATCTTTTCCTCCCATCCTGGAGGCACACTTTTTGGAACTCCTTTTATCATCGGTGGGAGGGGGTGGGTTGAAAGTCGCGTCTGTACGTGTTTTCTGTGCTAATCTGAGAGCTGGACTCAACCCCAAGACTTGGGTCACTTACACACAGAGATCTCATTGTGAGGGGGGAGGAAAATGGCAGTTCCTCAGCTGCACTTTGAAATTCTGCATTAAAAAAAACCCACTAAGTATTCATAAGCCTCTTATTTAATGAATGAATCCCTTTGTTGTTTATATCCTTCACAACTCAGGGAACAAATAGGGTTTAGTTGCTAGAAAGTGAAAACTTCAAGCTCATCAGAATGGGGGAAATAGTAGGCAATTTAGATAACAGTGGAAATGGCTCCATCCCAAGTTCTTGGTACCTGCTCCTAAGGGCCAACCAATGCTATCTTTTTCAGTGTATCCACCTCCACTCTACGGCATTTTTCAAAAATGGGCGGCAAGATGTTGACCAGCATAAATCTGTATTGAGCTGGTGATGTGCTCACCTGAAATCAGGAGACAGAGGAACAGATCAACCAGTGAGGTTTGGTAATTGGCAATTGCCAGTGACTGGCCTGACTACTTTCTGCCACGTGCCTTCATCTTGCTCCCTCCTCTTGTGTCTAAGATTGGCATTTACTTCTCCAGAATGAGTAAACCACCGAGGAAGCGTTTTAAAGATCCAACTCTCTCAGAATAGATCCAAAAGAAAACTCTGAGTCCACATGATTTCAAAATGGAAATGGGATAAATTCATTCTTGGGTCCTCCCACTCATAGTTTCAAGAAGCTCTTCAATATTAATTAGTAAGCTGTGAATTCAGTTCTGTGCAATTATGATGAGCCAGTTTTTGGAGTATGAAAGAGCTAACTTATCGTATTTTTGAATTACTCATCTAGAAGCCCGAGTATTTTTGTATTTCCATATTTCTCGAGTAGCACTTAATTTAATCTTAGCCCCATTTCTTTCAATAAACCATTGTTGCATCTCATAAGCAGCACAGCTTCTTCCTCTAACTCATCTCCCCGTGAAATTGGTTTAATGAAGCAGAAAGGTATGAAGCATTAGCAACAGTGGAATCCATGTGGTAGCACTTCATTTTTCAGAGGCACTCACATTTCCACCCTAATTTATAAAATCAGCACACAAATGATTTTTATCACGGCCATTACATCAGTATAAATTACTGCCTTTTTTTATAACACGGCAGTTAGTCAAACTGTTGAAATGATATCTATTAGTCAAGGATGGGGGGAGAGGTGGGTAAGAGTTAGTGAAAATGAGGGCTGATGGTTGTCTTACAGAAACACTAATATTAATTCGCCATAATGAACACCGATGGGGTATTTTGCAGATGTACAGATGAAAATTAAATGCACAAAGTGAAGCAAATGGGTCAATTTGTTCAGGACAAAGAAAGGGACCTTCAATAAACAAACGGTGCTATATAGAGACAGGCAGCTATACAATTAGTCAGGCACTCCCCCTGTCCGGTGGGCAGGCCGCAGCCACCCTGGGCAGGAGCCATTGTGGTTCCCTCCCGCGTGGGTGTCTTCATTTATCTCATTGTAGGAACTGTCATCCTGGTTTTGTGCCCTGCAGCCTTGCCATGTCAAATCCATCCTGCCAGAGCCTCCTTGGAGAGTAATACCCACTGGCATCTCTTCTTTTCACCATTTGCCACCTAGGTCGCTTGCTAGAACCTAGTTGCCCTCCTTTCAAGTTTAGGGAAACCTCAGGCATCTGACCTCGGTAATCTGGGCATGTGATCATTTGGGTGGGATTGGGTGGATGGTTCCCTTTGCTCCCCGCTGTGAACCACAGTTGACTAAGCAAACAGTTGACTAGTTAGACAGTTTCTTTTGGAGAGAGGGTATGGAAGGATGGGTATAGGATGAGTTTAACCTTAAAAGAATAAATTGCTCATGTATTTCAGAAGTGACATTTAAACATAAACAATCTGTGTAAAAATTGGAAGTCATTCTTGTCCATGGAATGGTGTGGTTGCTCTGGGTATGCTTCTGGGCTGTGAATTCTACCCAACAATAATTAAACAATATTGAAAATGCATTCCCTGGGGCACCTGGGTGGCCCAGTCGGTTGAGAGACCACTTCTTCATAATAAAATTAAAAAAAAAAATTAGTTCATAAAAAAAAAGAGAGACCACTTCTTGGTTTAGGCTCAGGTCATGATCTCATAGGTCATAAGATGGAGCCATGCCTGGGGCTCCGCCCTCAGCAAGGAGTCTGCTTGAAGATTCTCTCCCTCTGCTCCTCCCTCCACTTGCACATGCTCACCCTCTCTCTCTCTCTAAAATAAAATAAAACTAAATCTTAAAAAAAGAAAATGCATTCCCTTCTTCATACTGGCTTCACTATCAACCTACCAGTCTAACTTAACAAGAATATATAAAATCTTTATGGGAAATTCTGAGTTCTATATTTATTTAATAATTCATTCCATTAACAAATATTTATTGGGCATGTGCTATATGCCAGGGACAAGGCTAGGTGCTTAGGATCCAATGGCAAATGAGCCTTCTAGTGGAGAAAGCAATTATTAAACAAGTAATTCCAAGCAAGGTTTATGGGGCTCCTGAGGTTGGTTGTAATTCCACATTGGTTTCTATTATGCCTTATTACTCAAGGCCAGGGTGTATGCAAGGAATATGAACTTATTGATCATAGTCAGTGACCATGTCTGTTTAGGTCTTGGTAATTTCTGAAAACCAGGTGCATACTGGTCTTTACCAAATTTGGGATACTATTGAATGGTATCAAAGTACAACTTAATATTGATTTTTCAGGTCTGCATCCTACAATCCAATAAAGCCTGATATTTTCAAAGAAGCAGCTCTGCAGCAGTTGGGAAATAGGCTTCAATGAAATTTGGCTCCCTGGTAAACATCACAACTATTTGCTTGTATTGAATGAGGTCAGTAGTTCACAAGCCCAGTAATCTTATTAGACAAACCAAAATTAGTGAAATTTGGTATCAAAAGTTCTATAATAGAATAAGAAAGGTAAAATCTATCTTTTTGCTTTGCTTTTTCATTGTTTGAGATTTTATATATATATATGTATATATATACATACACACATATATCTCCTGATTTTATTGACTATCCTCATCTAAATAAGAGGAAGGGTCTCTTCTTTAGATGATGGCCTTAGAGATGTAACTAATTCCTTAAGTACCCTTTCTTAGTCATAAGCCATGGAAAGTATCACATTCTGCCAGTGCTTTTAGACCAGGGGCTAGGATACTTTTTCTGAAAAAAAGGGCCAGATGGTATTTTTAGCTTTGTTGGCCATACAGTGTCTGACTCAATTCCACTGTTGTTACACAAGAGCAGCCATAGATAATACATAAATCAATGAGTATGGCTGTGTTCCAATAAAACTATATTTACATCCTTTTTATGACTGTGTAATATTCTACTGTGTGTATACATACCACATTTTTCTTATCATTCATATATTGATGGACACTTGGGTTGCTTCCATGTCTTGGCTATTTTAAATAATGCTGCAATAAGTAGGAAGTGGACCTGAATTGGCCCATAGTCCATAGTTTGCCAACCCTGGTTTTAGAGCATAAGAAACTTCTGTGGTTTCAGGAAAATAAAAACAAATGGAGGACAGGTCAGCAAAGCATGGTCATGAAGCATTATCAAGCTACACTTATAAAGAGGTTCCTTTTGCTTAATTACTCACCCTCTCACTGCTTAGGAAGCACAGTTCCTAATTTACAGCTGAACTTGAGCATTATGTAAGACCCTCGGACCTGAACTTATTCACCTAGCTTTCTTCCCCTAGTTTGTATATTCTTCCATAGCATCATCTTTTTCTGATCTTGGCTTTTAAGGTTTTGATTCATGGTTTGCTATATATTACCTGTTGTGCTTGCTCTTTATTGAGATAATGTCCTTTCTGACTGGTTTTTCAGGCCTGACTCTTGGGCTCCAGTTGAAACTCATCTCCTGACATTTCCCTTTGCCTGTAACTCAGATTTCCCAGGCCCCACCATGGGGTATTTGTTCAGCTCATTTCTTTCCTAGGATTCAACCCTGTTCACCTTCTCAGATGTTCTTTCTTCCATCTCCTGCTTTGATTGACTTATCCTTCTCAGCCCTGAAGAGGTATACAAAGGTGAGTCTAGTATCACAATGTGTTCTGTACATGAATCTATGCTCCTGGAGAGCCCCAGACTGCAGTAAAGAAACACAAGGGGCACATCCACATTCATGCTGTCTCTCGTCTCTCTCCATATGTGCACATGTGTATACACACACACACACACAAATATCAGCACTTACTATTGCCAAGCACTCTGGTGAGTGTTTTTACATAATTAGCTCATTTAGTTCCCACAGGTACTCTGATAAGGCATGCATTACATTATTAATATTATCATTGTTATTATTTTATCATCATTATCATCTCCATCACTTCCATTTTACAGATGAGAAAACTGAGGCCCAGAGCAGTTTAATTAACCTTACCAAGGTCAGACAATGAGAGAAGGTAGCAGAGAGCAGATTTGTACTAAGTTTGATCGGAACCAGAGCTTGTGCTCTGATCATCAGAACAGCAGAGTGGTTGGTTGCTCTGCTGCAGTAGTTGCCTCAGAGATTCTAAGTAACAGAGACTTTACTGCTAAAGGGTTGAGACCCCTTCTTGTCTTTCTTTGCTTTTTCTTTTTTTTAAAAGATTTTATTTTTTAGTAATCGCTACACCTAATATGGGGCTCGAACTTACAACCCTGATATCAAGAATGGCATGCTCTACCGACTGAGCCAGCCAGGTGCTCCTCTTTGCTTTTTCTAGGTTATTGTCCCTCTATCTCCTGGCTCTACTTCTAGAAGTCCACAGCCCTTACAGAAACCCACTCCCCTGTCCTGATCCAAGCCTCTACAGTGAAACAATGGCTTCATGTGGACAACCTGCACTATGGTCACACAAAACGGGTTTGATTTCTGGCTCTGAACCTTACTGGTTGTATAAACTGGGCAGGTTACTTAACCTTTCTGAAACTCAGTTTCTTCATTTTTAAAAGAAGGACAATAATAGAACTTACCAGACAGGGTTGTTAGGAGGAAGGAAAGAAAGAGTATACGTAAAACCCTTGGACCAATGCCTGGCACAAATATTGCTCAACACATGGTGGCTGCTATCGATATTTCTCCACCCACCTCAAAGACCACTGCCCCTCCCCAATGATTTTCCCCTCTCCCTTACCATCATCCATGGTAAATATATCATCTATTTAGGCACTTGAGGGACTCCCTGACTTTTATACTCCAGGTGACCTTTATAGCCATTTACTTTCGTCATCATTCTCTCAATGGTATATTTTTATTTATTTTTTTCAACTAAGATCTACTTTCTTTTTAGGGAAAAATGTGCTGAGTGATTTCATTTATATAATAATCTTGAAATAATAATTTTTAAAAATGAACAGATTAGTGGTTGCATGTACAGGAAAAAAAAAATCAGAAACTGCCCCTGAGGAAGTTCAATATTGGACTTCCTATATAAAGACTTTAAATCAACTGTCTTAAATATGCTCAAAGATCTAAAGAAAGCCATGGAAAAAGAACAAAGGAAACCAGGAGAACAATGTCTCACCGAATAGAGAATATCAATAAAGAGATAGAAATTATAAAAATGAAGGAAATAGAAATTCTGGAACTTAAAAGTATAAAAACTAAAATGAAAAAGTCAGTAGGGGGGTTCCACAGCAGATTTAATCAGGCATAACAAAATAATTATCAAACGTGAAGATAGGTCAATTGAGATTATCAAATCTGAGGAACATAAAGAAAAAATAATGAAAAATGTACAGAGGCTAAGAAACCCAAGGGAGACCTTCAAACAAATGAATATATTGTTAATGAGAATCTCAGAGGAAAAGAAAAAGAAAGGAGCAGGAAGAATTGCTGGTATAAACTCAAAGAGATCCACACCAAGACACATTATAGTCAGATTGTCAAAATAAAAGCGAAAGAGTAAATCTTAAAGTCAGCAAGAGAGAAGTAACTCATCATATATAAAGGATATTCAATAGGATTAACAACCAGTTTAACCTCAGAAACCATGATGGGCAGAAGGCACTGGTATGACATATGTAAAGTGCTAAAAGAAAGAATTGTAAACCAAAAATTCTATATCCCACAAAACTATCCTTCACAAATGAAGAAAAAAATTAAGATATCACAAGATAAACAAAAGCTGAGTTGTCACTAGTAGATCTACCTTATAAGAAATGCTAAAGGGAGTCCTCTAGTCTGAAATGAAAGGACACGGGACAATAACTAGAAGCCAAAGAAATAAGGAGGAGCAGTAAGATAAATGGAAAAGAGAGTAGTATTGCATTTTTTGTTTTAAATTCTCTTTTTTCTTTTATATGATTTAAAAGGCAAATGTTTAAAATGATAGTTATATATCTTTGTTAATGGACACACAATGTCTATAGATGAAGTTTGTGACAATAACATAAAGGGTGGAAGGAGCTGTAAAGGAACAAAATTTTGCATACTGTTAAAGGAGGTTGGTCCTAATGTAAACTCAATTGTTGCAAAGTTAAGATATTAATAGTAATCCTCAGGGTAACCACTAAGGAAAAAAAAACTAAAAAATATACAGAAAATAACAGAGAATCCAAATGGTACACTAGGAAAAAAATCAGTCACAACAGAAGGGAGTAATGGAGAAACTAAGGAGTAAAAAATAAAAGTATAAGACGTATAGAAAATAATTAACAAGGGGAGCCTGGGTGGCTCATTCGGTTAAGCGTCTGCCTTCAGCTCAGGTCATGATCCCAGGGTCCTGGGATGGAGCTCCACATTGGGCTCCCTGCTCCACGGGAAGCCTGCTTCTCCCTCTCCCACTCCCCCTCCTTGTGTTCCCTCTCTTGCTATGTCTCTCTGTCAAATAAATAAATAAGATCTTTAAAAAGAAAAAAGAAAGAAAGAAAATAATTAACAAAATGGCAAAAGTTAAGTCCTTTCTTATCAGTAATTACTTTATTCATTTTTAAGACTTTTTTTTAAGTAATCTCTATGATCATCATGGGGCTCAAACTCACAACCCCATGATCAAGAGTTGCATGCTCCACAACTGAGCCAGCCAGGTGCCCCAGTAATCACTTCAGATAAAATGGTTTAAACTCTCCAATTAAAAGGCAGACATTGGCAGAATGGATAAATAAACATAGTCCAACTATCCATCCATAGAAGAGAAACTTTAGATACAAAGACACAAATACGTTGAAAATAAAAGGAAAGGAAAAGACATTCCATGCAAATAGTAACCAAAAGAGCCGGTGTGGCTATACTAATATCAGACAAAATAGACAATCTCTCTTTCTCTAAAATAAGTAAGTAAGTAAATAAATAAATAAATAAAATCTTTAAAAAATAGAACTATCGTATGTTCCAGCAGTTGCACTGCTAGGTATTTCCCCAAAGAATACAAAATACTAATTCAAAGGGATACATGCACCACGATGTTTATAGCAACATTATCTACAACAGCCAAATCATGGAAACAACCCAAGTGTCCATTGACTGATGAATGGGTGAAGGAGATGTGATATATATATATATATATATATATATATATATATATATATATATATATACATACACACACACACACACCCCCATATATGTACACATATATACACACATGTATGTATATAAGTGAATCCGAGGGGATATTTGGGAGGATAGGCAGCAGGGGAGGGGGCCTCCATCAGCCGCTACCAGCAAGTGATAAAGCAGCGGAGCACAAAATCGGAACTTGTAGAAGTCAGCTCCGCTGAGGGACGTCGCTCCGGTGGCTAAGCGGGGGGTGGAACCCTCTCTGGAACAGCGTGGTCTCAGGACCCTCAGGGTCACAGAAAGACTGGGGGTGCCTGAGTGCGGCAGAGCTCCCAGGGATTGGAGTGGGGAAGCCGGCTGCAGAGACGGAGCCGAGGAGCGGGCTCTCAGCTCAGGGTTGCCATAAACCGTGATCCGCAGCATAGTCGGGCCACTGCTCCTCCAGCAGGGACCCAACAAGCGGCAGATCCAGGGAGACTCCTCTTCCTCCCCCGGGAGGAGCGG
>NC_138385.1:10369401-10402957 GCF_054177405.1 Leptonychotes weddellii | reverse complement strand
AATCAGAGAAAGACATGTATCATATGATCTCACTGATATGAGGAATTCTTAATCTCAAGAAACAAACGGAGGGTTGCTGGAGTGGTGGGGGGTGGGAGTGATGGGGTGGCTGGGTGATAGACATTGGGGCGGGTATGTGCTATGGTGAGCGCTGTGAATTGTGCAAGACTATTGAATCACAGACCTGTTGCTCTGAAACAAATAATACATTATATGTTTTAAAAAAAGAGAAGATAGTAGGAAGGGAAAAATGAAGGGGGGGAAATCGGAGGTGGAGACGAACCATGAGAGACTATGGACTCTGAGAAACAAACTGAGGGTTCTAGAGGGGAGCAGTGAGGAGATGGGTTAGCCTGGTGATGGGTATTAAAGAGGGCACGTACTGAATGGAGCACTGGGTTTTATACGCAAACAAAGAATCATGGAACACTACATCAAAACTAATGATGTAATGTATGGTGATTAACATAACATAATAAAAAAAATTAAAATTAAAAAAAAAGTAAAAAGACAACCTAAAGAATAGGAGAAAATATTTGTAAATCATTTATCTATTAAGGTTCTAATATCCATAATATATAAAGAACTCATAACTCAGCAACAAACAACTTGATTAAGGAGTAGTCAGAGGTCTTAAATAGATATTTCTCCAATGAATATAAATAAATAGGCAACATGCTGGTAGTGGGAATGTGAAATGGTGCTCTTTGGAAAACACTTTGGGTCCAAAATGTTAAACATGGAATCACCATATGAACCAGCAATTCCATTCTACAAAAGAATTGAAAAGATATATGTAAACAAATGCATGCATACAAATGTCCATATCAGCACTATTCACTTTAGCCTCAAGGCGGAAAAAAAAAAACAAATGTCTAGCAACTGATGAGTGGATAAACAAAGGTGGTATATCCATACAATGGAATATTATTTGGCCATGAAAAGAAATGATGTACTGATACATGTTACAACACGGATGGACCTCTAAAACATGCTAATTGAAAGAAACCAAACAGAAAAGGTCACATATCATATGATTCCATTTATATGAAATAATCTAGAATTGGGAAATCTATAGAGACAGAAAGCAGATTAGTGGTTTCCAGGGGCTGGGGGAAGGGAGAATAGGTAGTGACTGCTTAATGGGTATGGGATTTCCTTTTGGAGTGATGAAGATGTTTAGGAATTAAATAGAAGTGATGGTTGCATAACATTGTGCCTTTGAATTGCATGCTTAAAATGTTTAATTTTATGTTATGCAAATATAAAATAAATTTAAAAAGCGATCACTCTAGGTGCCATGAGGAGAATGGATTTGAAAATAGCATGAATGGAAATGAGACCAGTTAGAAGGCTATCGCAGTGGTCCAGATAAGAGATGATGGTGGCCTTAGTTAAGATGCTGGCAGTAGGGATAGAGAGAAGCAGATTAATTCAAATTATTTAGGAACCAATGTTTATAGGACTTGGTGGCCAATAAGATGAGGTATGCATGACAGACATTGAGGATGTCTCTAAGGGTTTAAGGCCGGGCACCTAGTCAAACAACAGCACCATTGGGATTAAAACCCATTTTACAGATGCGCAATTAGAGAGGCCATTGGCTTGCCCACTGTCCCACAGTGAGCCAGTAAGGGAAATATGCCCAGTAGTGCTCTCCTGCTCTTCTGACTTCTGGTTCAGGAGCCTTTGCACATAATACAGCAAATATGAGTACTGACTTAAAGAAATCACCTGAATATTTTCAAAAACTGTATAATTGAGATCTTATTTGCCTTCATTTTAATACCTGTGTTTGGAATTCTAAAGTTTTAGCCATGACCGTATTCTGATGTAAATACATCTCTCCTCTCTGAGCCCCCAGTGTCTGCCACCTCCCTTTATTATGCTTTCTATCCAAGATTGACAACCCTGAAAGGCCCTTCTTTTATTGACCTTTCCCCTCCATCAACACAATCCAGGAAATGTAATGTAGCCTTTCCTCTGCTCTCTGAAACAATATAATTGTAAGGGACTGAATTTCTGCAGCTTCGAGCCTTCTGGTGTTGAAATAGAGATGAGCCACTCAGAGTACCCCAAGTATAGGGATGAGTAGAAGAGGCTTTGAGCTTGGGGGCTGGGCAGGAGAAAAGAGACAAAGCACGTGACCCTATCATGGGGACCTCAGTCCCAGGCAGCAGGAGGCAGTGGGGGTGGGAGCACAGCAAAACCTCAGCTGCTGGAGAGGAAGAGCCAGGACCTTTTGTCTCATAATGTATGGAAGAGTGTGCGCATGTATGTGATGATGATGATTAAATGGTACATGGTATCAGCGAAAATTGTCAGCACGGATGCTGATTAGGGATGCTGAAGAACTAATAGTATGGAAGGAAACTGGAAAAATTGGGCTGAGTGTGAAAAAGGAATACTAATTACAATCATTTATGCGAACTGCTTACCATTTATGACTAATTACCACCCAACACAATAACCATTAGGTATATCATTAAGTATGTGTCAGATTAACTTTGTTGTCAGTTTTATTTGTGATTAGAACAGTAAACTCTGCATGTATGCTTGCACTTAATAGTTTGTTGCTCATGCAAGCACGGCTGTCAGCTCACAATTTAAAAAAGCATTATGTTAGGGCTGGAGCGTGGCAGGCTTTGAATTCCAGGCTAAGTAGTTTGTAGTTAATTTAGGAGGCAATGGGGAGCCCTTACAGAATAAACAACAGGGAAGGTACATGATCAGTGCTGTACTTCAGGAATCACAGACTGGCAGGGCTGAAAGATTCCTTAGAGATTACTTACCCAGTGGTCACCATCCAGGGGGCACTGGCAACCACACTGAAGGTTCTGGAGGGATTGTCAAGATTTCAGAAAGACTAAAGGGAGTCATGCATTTCTCATGCTGTACATGTTAAGGCTGTACATTTCAACTACGATGTCAGTTTTATTTGTTTTGGGCTAAAATTGATCAAACTGGGACAGTGATCAGAAGCATTGATTGGCAGTTATGAAAGTCTGATTATTTTTATTTTTTGAAGGTTTATTTATTATTTTAGAGTGAGAGAGTGAGTGGGGGGAGGAGCAAAGGGAGAGAACCTCCAGCAGACTCCCTGCTGAGCGCAGAGCCCCGACAAGGACCGTGACTACGACAGTGGCGATGACAACAACAACACAGGGCTTGATCCCACGATCCTAAGATCAGGACCTGAGCTGAAATCAAGAGTTGTATGCCCAACCGACTGAGCCACCCAGGCGCCCCTGATTTTTTTTTTTAATGGGAAAACAAATTAATTGTTTCTTAGCAAATGAAAATTTTAACATTAGAATTTTTTTTTTCTAAACATGGACTCCACAAGTTAAAAACAAAAGGACTTTTGGATTATGAAAAAGTTGGGAACCTCTATTATAATCCAACCAATCCTTTCATCTACAGATGGGAAAACAGAGGCTAGAGACAGATGAAACTTGCCTTAGAGGAAGATGGACAAGTGGATTTGACAGTACTAATGGAAGGTAAGTGAAACTAGATACCACAAAATCAGTACCAAGAGAGGTGCCTAGATTAGGGTGGTAGAAGTCGATCTACAAAGGAGAAGGGCAGATGGAGAAAATGAAAAGGCAGCATCAGACAGGAGCACTGGTTGGATGTGGGCAGAGAAGAAGAGAGAGAAGTTGAGGAGGACTCTAAAATTTCCAGTGTGACTGAATGGAGCAGTGATGGCATCATCAGCAGAAATATAAAAAGCTGGAGGAAGAATTGGTTTTACAGTAGAGGGGAATCATGAGTTTGGTTTTAGAACATATTGCCCATAACTTGTAGTGGTGCATTTTCAAAAAGAGCATGATGACAGAAATTGGAAACACGTGGGGTTGGCTTTTCATAAAGAATTTTTCCTTTGACTCTCGTTTTCCATATCTATAGGTCTAGGGCAATAATATCTGCCTTATAGAATTAGTGAGAGGATTAAATGGGAGCAAAAATAGAAAATACCTAGCACAATATCTAGCCAAGTGGCAAGAGCTCATTTCTCTTCTCTGGAGGATGTATGGAGATAGAAATGTTTAAGAGGCAGTTAAGAAACAAGGGAGAGTTCAGGAGAGATATCAGATCCCAAGTTATATGTTTAGGATGCAAAAATGTTTTATTTTTATTTATTATATTTTTAACTGTGAAACACAGATAGTGCTTTCCCAGGGTTTCTGGGAGGATGATGTTGCCAGGACATAATACAGGAGAAGCCACACTTACTGAGAGTTTGGGAAGGACTCTAGCAAAGGAACATGAAGGAATGGACAGAGGGGGATAGAGAGCACACTGTCAATGAAGCCAAGGGAGGCAAAACAATTTGAAAGTGGAAGGTGTGGTCCATGGGGTCAAAGGCAGTAAAAAGATCTAGAAAATGAAGACAGAGATGAGGCCATTAGGAAGTCACTTTTATTTTATTTTTATTTTTTTTAAGATTTTATTTATTTATTTGACAGAGAGAAAGAGAGAGCACACAAGCAGGGAGAGTGGCAGGCAGAGGGAGAGCGAGAAGCAGGTTCCCCGCAGAGCAGGGAGCCCAATATGGGACTCGATCCCAGGACCCTGGGATCATGACCTGAGCCAAAGGCAGATGCTTAACTGACTGAGCCACCCAGGTGCCCAGGAAGTCACTTTTAGAGACCTCAGAGAATTTGGGATGAATTAAATAAGAGGCTAAGTAGCAAGTGAAGGTAAGTCAGTAGAGACAGTAAAGGAAAAGGAACCCTTTCAACATGGACCGTGAAACAAGAGGGATAAGAGGCGACAGTAACTCAAAAGAGTAGCAGCTATAAGGGAAGGTTATTTCAGGCTACTTAAAACCTGAGCATGTTGTTGGCCAAGGGAATGATAACAGTGGAGAATAGACTGATAAGACAGAAGAGACAGGTCATATTTATAAAGCAAGGTCTCTTAAGAAGTTATTCATAGGCAGCCCCAGGCTGTGGTCACTTTAAAGATGTGCTTAGTGGAGGACCAAACGTTTAAGCCAAGAGAAGTCACCTGAGGTCAAACCAGAAGCAAGAAATCCTTGGAACTGTTTGCCTATACTTGTGAACAAACCACCCTAAATAAGGAGCTACTCTTCTCAGTGTGCAGGGTACCTTGCATGATTTAGGGACTCTGAGTATGGCTCCTTAAGGCAGGGAGCTCAAAATTCTGTTCCTTAGGATTTTTCAATGCAATTAAGCTTTAATGACAGAGTAATTGAAATTAAACCTTCCTTTCTCTTTAAAGTATGGAACAAGACCCAGATGTTTACTTTTACTATTTAACATTATTCTGGACATACTGGATGATGTAGTTAGGCAAGAGGAAAACAAGAGGTTAAAAAAATTGGAAGAGAGACTTCTGGAATGGCAGTGAGAGAAGCTTGGCACATTACCCCGGCAAAACAACTATTTAACGGGTAAAAATTATTAAACACACACACACACACACACACACACAAACATTTAAAGTCTCTGGAAATTGGAGAAATGTTTATTCAAGAAAATCTACTAAATCTTGGTAAGAAAAATGAGAGTCTGTGTCATTTAAGCCAAATCTGCTCCCAACCCCCACCTTACCCCAGGTTAGTGATAGCAGCTCTATCCTTAGGTGTGGCTAAGAAGATGAGGGCTCTCTCTGCCCCAGATTCTAGTCCAGGGCTACTATTTCACAGTCAGAAAGGCAGGCTCAGGAGCACCTGTGTGGCTCAGTCAGTTAAGCGTCTGACTCTTGGTTTCTCCTGGGGTTGTGATCTTGGGGTTGTGAGATGCAGCCCCATGTTGGGCTCCATGTTCAGCCTGGAGTCTGCTTGGGATTCTCTCTCTCCCTCTCCCTCTGCCCCTCCCCTGCTCACACATGTTCTCTCTCTCTCTCTCTCTCTCTCACTCAGAGAGAAACGGACCACTGTCCTACCCTGGGCAACCACCAGTCTACTTTCTAGCACTATAGATGTGCCTCTTCTGGGCATAGCATATAAATGAGATAATGTGATATGTAGATTTTGTGTCTGGCTTCTTTCACTTAGCATAATGTCTTCAAGGTTCATTCATGCTATAGCATGTATCAGTACTTCATTCCTTTTTTTTATTGTGGTAAAATATGCGTAACTTAGAATTGACCAATTTAACCATTTTTTTTTAAGCTACAGTTTGGTGGCATTAAGTACATTCATACTGTTGTGCAACCATCACCACTAACCATCTCCCAAATTTTTCATCATCTGTACCCATTACACAATAATGCCCAATTTCCCTCTCCCCCCATCCCTGGTAACTGAGATTCTACTTCTCTCTATGAATTTGACTGTTGGGGTTACCTCATGTTTGTGCAATAATACAATATTTGTCTTTTTGTGTCTGGCTTATTTGGCAGAATCATAGTCTAGTGTGTGGAGATACCACATTTTGTTTACCTGTTCACCAGGTGATGGACATCTGGGTTATTTCCACCTCTGGGCTAGTATGAAAACTGCTGCAATGAACACCTGTGTACAGATTTTTGTGTGGACATATGTTTTCATTCCTCTTGGGCATGTATTTAGAAATTGCCAGGTCACATGATAACTCTATGTTTAACCTTTTGAAGAGCTGCCAAACTGTTTTCCAAAGTGACTGCATCACTTCACATTCCCAGCAGCAATGTGGGCTGCTGATTTCTGTCATCCGTGCCAACACTTGCTATTGACTTTTTAAAAATTATAGCAATCCTAGTGGGTGTAAAGTAGTATTTCATTGTGGTTTTGCTTTGCATTTCCCTAATGACTAATGATTTTGAGCACCCTTTCGTGTGCTTATTGGCCACTTTTATATCTTTAGAGAAATGTATATTCAAATGCTTTGCCCATTTTTAAATTGGGTTGTAGTTTTATTATTGGTTTGTAAGAGTTCTTTATATGTTGTAGAAACAGGTCTCTTGTCAGATATATGATTTGCAAATATTTTCTTCCATATTGTGGGGTTGTCTTTTTACTTTCTTAATGGTGTCATTTGAATCATAAAATTTTTTAATTTTAATGAAGTCCAATATTTCTACTTTTTTAATAGTTGTTTACACTTTTGGTGTCATGTCTTAGAAACCATTGCCTAATCCAAGGTCATGGAGATTTACACTTATTTCACAAATAAAATACATAGGATTACTGAGAAGATAATCACATGGAAAAAGTTATCCAACTATTTGAAAATCTGTAATATAGTTTTACATAGATACAGGTATATCTTTATGAACTTAGTAAATAACAAGATTTATTGGTAGGTCTATAATTTTGAAGTAGTAATGAGCATGATGATATTTTGAGGTATCTATAAGTCTAATGTGATAGGAAAGTATCTGTGATTTCTGTTGGTGACCAAGTCATAGGTGTTGTTGATGTTACTTTGGTCTGTTGCTTACAGCATGACAAAAGGAACTGCTACATTTCAATTAGAGGTTAGTAGAATTAAGTTGTAATTTTTTCCTACTCAAGTTAATAGATTCTCTGAATTCTACCTGTGGATCCTAGGTTAAGAACCCTTACTATAGATAAAGTCAAAGCTCCAAATGAATAAGAATACTGTAAAATTTCATTCTAAGGTAACCAAGCAAGATTTACCTATAAAATCCAAATGTTGAGTAATCAACAAAAAGGTAAAAGTAATGTTGAAATGATGACAACTGACTTAGTCTTAACTATTATCTACCTTGGTTGGGGACGATTAATTCAGTGTAGGAAAGTATTTTGGTAGTCCCTTCCTCTTCAAATACAATATTACTATCCTTTTAATAACTGGACTAATGGGATTCAAATTTTATCTAAATACTCTAATTCACTCTAATTCCAACTAAATGTTGAAAACATACATAATTTACTTTCTGGTTGGATTTATTCAAACTGTTCTCAGAAGAGATGAGTTTGTTGAGGCAACCAGCTGCTCTGGGCATTCTCACGTAGAAAACTGTATTCAATTGTAAAGGGAAAAATACCAAATACTAGAAATAGATCACAGAAGAGAGTGTCTAAGGGAAAAGTTTAATAAGGGGTTATATTTCCTAGCTCACTGGAAACAGATGCCTCCCTCTAATAATCTGTTGATATATTTGCTACTATTATGGTTTTGAATAGTTAATGCATTTACATGGTTCAAAAGTCAAAGTGATATAACAAGGAATCCCCAGAAAAGTCTGGTAAAAGTCCATTTACCCTGCCCCCCAATTCTATAGGCAGTGATTCTTTATGAAATGAAAGCAAACATCTGTGTTTTTACCCCTTTCTTAAACAAATGACAACATACTATATATACTGTTTTGCACCATGCACTTTTCTCTTAATAGTATATCCTGGTGAATTTTCTATATCAGTGTAGTAAGAGTGTCCTCATTCTCTTTTACAGCTGATGAGCATCCTATGGTGGGAATATACATGCCATTGTTTATTTCACCTATTCGGTCTGACAGACCTTAGAATTGTTTCCAGTCTTTTCTATTTGTGGGTCTACTTTTAAACTTTGTGTTGTAAGTGGCAGGAATTTGATTTAAATTAGTTTAAATAAAAAATGGGATGCTTCCTACTGAGTGTAACCCAGCCTTCCCTCCTTTTTGCCCATTCATACTAGCATGAAACCTTTGCTTTTACAACACACATCTGGCCTTTATTTCTCTTCTTTACCCATAAGCCCAGTACAATCCAAGTTCACTGCTTGGCATCTCCTTGATCTTAAATCAAAAGCAGAGTCAAGCCCAGGAATCATATGTCAATCCTGTTATAAGGTGGCCATCCAGATGATCCATAGCATGCCAACATAAAGGTCTTGTTTAGAGAAGCATCAAAATAACATAAAATTAAAATATTCTCATGGAGACCTCATTTCCCAGAATCATTTCTGGAATTCCAAGTGGGGAAAACACTGGACTTCAGTATGTTTTCAGGAATATTTTAGGTGCAAAACTAGGAGTCTTCTAACACCAAGAAAATGAGAATTTGATCCAAGACAAAAATAGGCATTTCTGAATGACCAGACTGTTCCCCAGTATCTACACTTGAGATACTTACACAAGTTAGAAAGTATTGCTACCACAAGAAATCAGCTTAGTGGGTGGAGAATTTGGCCTGACCTGCATCAAAAAGTTCATCCCAGGGGCACCTGGGTGGCTCAGTTGGTTGAGCCACTGCCTTTGGCTTGGGTCATGATCCTGGAGTCCCGGGATCGAGTCCCGCATCGGGCTCCCTGCTCAGCGGGGAGTCTGCTTCTCCCTCTGACCCTCCTCCTTCTCATGTTCTCTCTCAAATAAATAAATAAAATCTTTAAAAAAAAAAAAGGTCATCCCACCCAGTGGATGGAGAACTTTTTTTAAAAAGATATTTTAAAGGGCTGGAAAATAAGATCTATATGAAGAAAGTAAAATGAATTGGTGTTATTCAGTTTGGGGATGAAAAGAATGAATTAGAGTTGAATATATGAATCAAGATGAAGATCAGTTAATCTCTGTAGGAGGAAGAGAAGATAAGTGACCTTCACTTGCAGGCAGATTATGAATGAGGAAATGCTCTCTGATAATTAGAACAGTGAGCAATGGATGAGGATTAGGAGTCCCTTTGCTTAAAGGTAAAAAAGCCCCATCTGTTTATGTGTGGAAGATGATAGTCAAAGACTCTTGGAGCTCTCCTTTTAAGCATAATGGTAATGTTTATGGCCCTCACTAAGGGTTGAGGTAAACTAGAAAGGAACTATGGATACCTTTGGGGATTTCAATCAGTAGACCTGGCTTAAGAAAAGATTCACGGGGTGCCTGGGTGGCTCAGTTGGTTAAGCGACTGCCTTCAGCTCAGGTCATGATCCTGGAGTCCCGGGATCGAGTCCCGCATCGGGCTCCCTGCTCGGCGGGGAGTCTGCTTCTCCCTCTGACCCTCCTCCCTCTCATGCTCTCTGTCTCTCATTCTCTCTGTCTCAAATAAATAAATAAAATCTTTAAAAAAAAAAAAAGAAAGAAAAGATTCACATCTCTTCCCAAAATCTATTTTAGCTGGTAAAAGATTTAAATTACAGGTGTGTTCATTTAGGAAATGGCTGGAACTCTTAGAAGAGAGAATGATGAGTTTTGCTGCTCTTAAAAGCAACTATGATAAGTTTCATGATCTCACTTAATTGGATAAATTTCCTGGGGTTAACCTTATCTCAGAAGATTCTGCAAGACATACAACTTGACATTTTATCTATTTGGGGTTTTTCCCCCCAAAATCAATCCTTGTGCCATGTACCTAGGGTGATCTTATTTTCTGAAAAATATTTGCAACATATGGTTTGAGAAGAACATGCTTAGGAATAGTGGTATGGCTTATCCTATTTATACAGTCAATAATTATTTACTCTGTACCTACTGTATGCTAAGCACTATCCTAGCTACTTGGAAAACAGCAGTGAATCACACATAAAAGCTTTCTGCCTTCATGGAACTTACATGATTGTGAGGGGAGAGAAATTAGATAAACAATAGATATTTAAATCTAAGTAAATTGTGTAGTATGTTAGATAGTAATAAGTGCTACTGGAAAAAGAAAAGGCAGAGCCAGGCAAGGTGGATCAGGCATGCTGGGTTGGGAGCAGGAAGTAGGTTGCAGGATTAAGTAGGGTGGTTAGCACAGTTCTGTATGAGAAAATCAGTTTTGTTCAAAAACTTGAAAAAAGTGAGGAAAGGTAGACATCTGGGAGGGGAGAGAGACCTAGGCCAAGGGGACAGCCTATGGGACAGCAAATGGGAAGGCCTTGAGACAGGAGAATGGTTGGTGTGTCCACAGAATAGCAAGGAGGCCAGTGTGGCTGGAGGGGAGGGAGTGAGATCAAGAGTAGTAGTAGAGGAGGGGCAGATCATGAGGGCCTTGCAGATCACAGGAAGGGCTTTGGCTTTGACTTAGAGGAAAATGAGAGTCATTGATGTGTTTTGAGCAAAACTTGTCGGATCTGATTTCTGCTTTTAAAAAGATTGCTTCTGCAGCTTTGCTTAGAATAAACTGAAAGTAAGTGGGATGTATGGTTTCCATACCCATGGATTTACCAGAGTTTAGTTAAATAACAGCACCACCCAACAGCACGCTTCAAATTTCAGTTATCATCACATACTAACCATGCAATTGCATGAAGTACAGATTGTGCTGACTGCTCTTTTCAGTCCACACCTCACTACATAAATAATGGGTGCCTATAAGGATCAGTGACCATTCACGTCACTTCTTTCAAAGTCTGTTGGTGCTTGGCGTCGCCGATTCATGTTATTCAGTTCATGCAGAGAGCAAACCCTATACTTGTGTGTCACCTTCTCGATTCACAGTGATAAACCCACGTGACATTTGACAAAAATGGATACTCGGAAAAGGGGGAATTGGCCAACACAGAGGAAAGCGCAGCGAAGAAACTAAAACATCTAATGCTGAAAGTGAAATTCAAATCAAAGGTATATGGAGTTATAGAAGAAATAGCTGACTGTGAGATCATAGCAGTGTTGACACTGCCACCATTCGAGAGACCCTAGATATGCAGAGGAACTTATGTAGAATTACATAGAGGAACTTTGTGAAGGTGAAGCTTCTAACATAAATGAGGAAAGTTGCGACAAGAAGAATAGATATCCCAAAGGAAGTGACACCAGCAAAAGCTCACACTGAAGGAATCCATGGAGGTATTTCACAATATCAAGTGTGCAAAGGATAAAATGCTGGAAGCTGATCCAAACTTTGAAAGGAGTATGGCAGTTTACCAAGGCATGAAAAGATGTTCTCTTGGTATTAGAAGTTATGCGGAGAAGGCAAGTACTGTTCAAACCACCTTTGATATGTTTTTTACAAAGAAATAAAGCACTCTGTCAACATTTCTAATTTTTTTAAAAGATTTTATTTATTTATTTGACAGAGAGAGAGACACACAGAGAGAGAACACAAGCAGGGGGAGTGGGAGAGGGAGAAGCAGGCTTCCCGCTGAGCAGGGAGCCCGATGCGGGGCTCGATCCCAGGACCCTGGGATCATGACCTGAGCCGAAGGCAGATGCTTAACGACTGAGCCACCCAGGCACCCCAACATTTCTAATGTTTTAAATTACAGTGTCCGAAACAAATATTAGTTTCACAATTTTTTCATTCTCCTATGTACTGATAATGAAACGGACAGTGAAGGAGTTAATGTTTTGAAAAAAAAATTTAAATGTCAGAGAACAACTGCAGTTTCTCCCACTGAGTAAGATTGCTTTGCACTGTTTCAGCTGACAGTCATTTTCAACATCCTCCACTGCCATGCACAGTGAGGACTGCCTGTACTTAGTGATGATTTGATCTGGGGTTTGACCTTGGAAGTGAGTGGCTACAGTGAGGTAGAGATGATCTTGTAGTTGAAGGCTTTTTGGTGCTCCTGTTCAGTAGAAATTCTAGAACCTTCAACAGCTGTGAGAGATTTATATCAGTGACTTGTTAATAAAATCAACCCAACAGCTTAGTAGTGTGAGGAGAGGTGCCAGGAAGGTCCCATACTCCCAACCCTTCTCTCTCTTGTTGCCATTGTACTGTAAAATGCTGCCATTAGAGATTTAGGTCTTCAGGTTAAGCCTTGCCCTTCTTGAATTGTTAAAACCTGTGTACCTGAAATGGTAACTATGTGAGGTGATGTATGTATAAACTAATCTTATTGTGGTAGTCATTTCACAATATATATGACTATCAAATACAAATAAAATATGTATGTGGAGGGGCGCCTGGCTGGCTCAGTTGTTAAGCATCTGCCTTCGGCTCAGGTCATGGTCCCAGGGTCCTGGAATCGAGCACTGCATCAGGATCCCTGCTAGGTGGGAGGCCTGCTTTTCCTTTTCCCACTCCCCCTGCTTGTGTTCCCTTTCTTGCTGTCTCTCTCTATCAAATAAATAAATAAAATCTTTTAAAAAAAATATGTGTATGTGGAAAGACTCCTATAGCAAGTAAGTGCTCTAGGACATTACAGGAAAGGGTTACTGAGGTTCCAGAAGGGGCATCGTTTTAGAAAAAGAAAATAAATTTGGCAATATGTAACAAAAGCCTTAAAAATGTGTGTTCCCTTTGACCCAGTAACTTCACTTATGAGAGAGTCTATCTGAAGGGAAGAAGACTAAAAATTATGAACAGAATTGTCATGTTATCTTTTATAATAAATGTTAGAAATAATGGTGGGGGGATGTGTAAGTAAATGTATAATACATGCAAATGATGTAACATTATGCATCCTTAAAAATATATTTATAGGACGCTTGAGTGGCTCAGTCATTAAGTGTCTGCCTTCCACTCAGGTCATGATCCCAGGGTCCTGGGATCAAGCCCCACGTTGGGCTCCCTGCTCAGCGGGAGGCCTGCTTCTCCTTCTCCCACTGCCCCTGCTTGTGTTCCCTCTCTCTCTGTCTCTGTCTCTGTCTCTGTGTCAAATAAATAAATAAAATATTTAAAATGTATAGATATATTTATAAAGATTGGGAATTTTCTTTGGGTTATCATGAAAATATGGGAAGTGATGAGTTTGTGAAATAATATAAATTGAGAAAACAAAAATACAAAACTATACTGTGTGATCTCATTACAAGTGCATAGAAAAAAACTGGAAGAAAAGATGCCAACATGTTATTATGGTTACTTCTGGGTATAGGAATTGCAGGAGATTAAAATGTATAAAATAGGGCGCCTGGGTGGCTCAGTTGGTTAAGCGACTGCCTTCGGCTCAGGTCATGATCCTGGAGTCCCAGGATCGAGTCCCGCATCGGGCTTCCTGCTCGGCAGGGAGTCTGCTTCTCCCTCTGACCCTCTCCCCTCTCATGCTCTCTCTATCTCATTCTCTCTCAAATGAATAAATAAAATCTTTTAAAAAAAATAAAAAATAAATAAATAAAATGTATAAAATAAATGCATGTGAATTGTTAAAAAAAATAATAATGCACCATAATACTGGCTCTAAAGCAGGATTTCAGACTAGCCGCATTGACCTTGAGCAAGTTCTCTAGCCTCTCTATGCCCCTGTTATCTCATCTATAAAATATGGGTAACAGTAGTATTGACCTCCTAGGGTTGTTATGGAGATTACATGAGTTAATACTTATAAAACATTTATAAGAATTTCTAGTATATAATAAGTACTCAATAAATGTTAGCTATTAATTTATTGATGTGCATACACTTGTAAAATGAAAGGATTTTTTTCACTCATTTTCTACATTTTCACTTGTATATACACAGGAATTGTGTATATATGTGTATATATACACACAACAGTGGGGTTTATGATGAATGCAATTAAACAACTTGCTGTATTCACTAAGCAATATATCAATATATTGTGGACAGTCTTGTACATCAATAATGTAGATCTACTAATTTTTTTGTAATGGCAGCATTAGTGTTCTATATTTTATTTAACCATTTCCTCACTAATGGAGCTATAGCTTATTCTCAAATACTGCTGCAGAGATTTGACCTTATACATATATTTTTCTGCACTTATATGAGTATCTTCATAGGACAGATTCCTAGGAGTGAAATTTAGTCAAAGGATATGTTGTTGATAACAAGGACAGATATTTCCAATTTCCCCTCCAAAGAAGTTGTACTAGTTGACCAATGCATAAGAATGCCATTTTTCTCAGAGCTTCATCCACTCTGGATATTATCAGTCTTTAAAAATTTTCCTACCTTTTAGGCAATATGGTATCTTATTAGGGTTATAATTTGTATTTCTCTGATCACTACTGAGGTTGAACATATTTTCATATGTACATAGGTCCTTTGCATTTCCTCAACTGTGAATTGCTTGCTCAAGTCCTTTTCTGTGAGTTCTTTTCTTTTTTATTTATACTTCTCTGTATTTAAAAAGAAAGAAAAATGTTTTCTATTTTTTAAGTAACCTTGTGCTCCATTCTTTATCAACCATACTAGCAGAGGAAAGCATTTGCTCAATCCAAAAGAAAGGAGAATGTAAATGTATATATTTTGTTGAGTCTCTTTTTGGGGGAGGGGGCCGGGAAAAAAATTTACCTGCTTAATTCTGCTTTTCTCAACCTAATATTAAGTGATCCTTTTTTCATTCCCTGGGCCTCCACAGTTGGAAGACGCTATTTGATCATTTCAAATGCACCATGGACCTCTAACACATTTGTCTAAGTCACTGAAGAGTAAACTTTTAAAATTTAACTCAAGAATTCTGTAGTTTAAAAAAAAAAAAGGGTTTTTTTTTGAGGTTGATCCAGAAGGAAGTGGAGGGCTGCACAGATATTTGATATATTCAGGCCCATTCTAACAACCCATTCTAACCATTCAGGCAGATGCATTTTTTTTTTCTTTCAGAATTCTTTCAGAATGACCTCATAATTGAGCTGCCCCTGTAGGCTCAGCATTGAAGAATAATGAGTTTTTGAATGATGAGGAGGACATGTTTTGAAACAGAAGCAAATAGTGCTGATTATTTACAATGCTGCCATCAAGGGAATGTGAGCTAGAATGGCTAGAAATCCTCCTGTGATTGGAGCTGGGGATGGCCATTGCAAAGAGTCCAGAGTGGCAGTGGCCTTTCCTAAGTGTCCTTGCTCCCATTTTTCCTTTACATGAGTAACATGCTAATTGTTGGGTAGCCGAGAGGCCAGCCCAAGCTGATTAAAAGTCTGGCTTAGTGACAATTTAGTTCAGTTCCATTTCTCCTAAATGATACTTCAGTTGTTTAAGGAAAAAAGGCAGGGGTGGGGGAACTATCCTATCCTTAGTTATCACTAGTAACATAGGCTTACGGACCTTTCTGTAGCCATAGTATTTTACAGATTTTATTTATTTATTTGTCAGAGAGAGGGCAAGATAGCACAAGCAGGGGGAGTGGCAGGCAGAGGCAGAGGCAGAGGGAGAAGCAGGCTACCCGCTGAGCAGGGAGCCCAACTCCGGGCTCGATCCCAGGATCTTGGGATCATGACCTGAGCCGAAGGCAGATGATTAACTGACTGAGCCACCCAGGCATCCCTGCAGCCAAACATAGTATTAACCTCAGTAAATCTGATGCCTCCTAGACCCTTTTCACTCACATATTATGTGAAAAGACGTTCAGATGCTTTCTGACATTCTGATTCAGTGTCTTGACTATTAAATTCAGCTTGAGCATTGTGTGTAATCTTGGATTCACCAGTGAGCAAGTATTTACCTTGACCATAATTTGTATCAAGGGAATGTTATTTCAGGAAACAGGTTTAGATCACTAGATTCTTAGGCCTTAGAGGTCATCTAATCTAATCCCCTGCTGAGCCTGGAAAATCCCTTCCAGGTCTTTCCCTGCCCCTTAGCTCCCTCCAAGTGCAGAGGTAGTCTCTTGTCAGCTCGAATCTCTCCAGTGACATGGAGATCACTGTTGTATAAGATAGCCCAATCCATCTTGAATAGCTCTGATAGAAAGGCTTTTTAATGAATGGAAATTTTTCTTCTGGTAGATTCAACTCATTGATCCAATGGGAGTCCAGAGGTGCCTTCCAGAATGGGTCTGAACTCTCTTACGAATCACATACCTATAAATAGCCCTTCCTTCTCTTTCCATAGCTCCACCCCCCCACAACCATTCAGTCTAAATGTTCCCAGATTTTGTGAATTTTCTTGTAAGAAGCTTCTTCTCTAACATAATCTTCTCTACATGGCCTCCTTCTTTTCCTCAAACATGAACAGCATATTCCTGTCTCGGGGTCTTTATCCTTTCTCTTCCCCCTACCAGAAATGCTCCTCCCTCAGATAATAGCAAGATTTGTTTCCTTACTTCATTTTGTTCAAGTATAAGTTCCTTAGAGAGGTCTTCCCTGACCTTGTGTCTAAAAGAACCCCCACCTCATCTCCATCACTATCCTTTTACCCTGATTCATTTTTTTTCATCATGCACATCACTCCCTGAAAGATAATTATATATCTGTTTATAAGTTTGTCTATTTCTCCAGCTAAATGTAAGCACCATGAGGACAGGGACTGTTCATGTTTTATCTAACACATAGTAGACGCTCAGTAAACGTTTATTGATTGACTCAATAGGATATGTTTTTTGTTCCTTTCACTATCCCAGTCACTCTCCTGACTTTCAGTATCCCTCTCAAAGTGCAATGGCCAGAAGTGACAATAGAAATCTAGCTATGAGGGGCACCTGGGTGGCTCAGTTGGTTGGGCATGCAACTCCTGATTTTGTCTCAGGTCATGGTCTTGTGGTTGTGGGATTGGTTAGGCTCTGTGCTCAGCAGGCAGTCTGCACTCTCTCCCTCTATCTCTGCCCCCCCACCTCTCTTTCTCTCAAATAAATAAATAAATAAATCTTTTTAAAAGGGAATCTAGCTATGAGCTGACCAAGGCAGAATAAAGCAGAAAAAACACATTATTCAGGCAGTGAGTGTACACCATGCAGCAAACACCATGCTAGATCATGGACATATGACACTGAACAAGTTCAATATAGTCCCTGACTCCAGAGAACTCACTGTCTAGTATCTTACAGATGTCCTTCTAGCATGATGAGGGCTTAAGGTCACATTTGCTCTTAGGGCAGCCATATCACACATTGCACTGGAGAATTTACAGTCAAAACTTAAAGCTCCTTATCATGAGTTCTTTTTGTGCTCAAGTGCAAAATCATGTATTTACTCTATTAAATATCATTGAGTTAAATTCTGTCCATCATTCTATTAAGTCAAATTATTTTAGGATCTTAATTCAGTCATCCAAGATACTTGCTAGTCTTCCCAGCTTTATTTCATATCTAAGTCTAGTAAATAGGCTTTCTATATATACAAATCATCAATTAAATCATTGATCAAGACACACTTCTATAGCACACCACCAGCAGATTACTTCCAACTCAATACCCAAGTGATAGTCCCTTCAAATGCTTTGATGCTCTCCAGATTTTCTGCCCACCATGTTTCCATATTTACCAATCTGGAAACCCTGTCAAAGAAGGAGTTAAAGTTAGACATGCCTTGTTCCTAGTGAACCCATGTTGGGTCCCAAAGATCATTACTGGCCCTGGCAACCACTATAAATTCTATTCAGTTCACCTAAACCATCCCTTTAATATTCCATTTGATGGTCTTATTTGATATAAACATCATCACAAATTTATCATGTCCAGAATCTAACTTTCTGCCAGTTTTGAAAATCAAAGTATCTATTTCCTTGATTACAGATCCTCTCTTATTTGCCCTGTTTCCTCAAAATCTGCCATGATAGCATAGTATTCTGTGTGCGTGTGCACACACATGTGTGCATACATGCTCTTTTTCCTAAGTTCTCTCCACTGGGAACACAGTCTTCTGAGTAAGGAGTTTCAAACTTATTTATGTAGCATCTATGCAATCACTTCATTATTTCTCTTTCTAATTGTTTTCTCATTAGAGAAGCCATCCCTAATACCATTACTGGAATAGCACACACATATACCCACTCCTGTGGTCACTCTCTGCCCCTTACCCTGCTTCACTTTTCTTAACAGTTATCACCATCTGACACATTTCTTTGGTTACTGTCTTGTCCCACTAGAAAATAAGTTTCACAGGGACAAGGATTTTTGTTTATTGCTACAACAGTGCTTGTCACATAATAGATGCTCAATAAATATGTGTTAAAATTTAACGAGGGGTGCCTGGGTGGCTCAGTTGTTTAGGCGTCTGACTCTTGTTTTTGGCTCAGGTCATAATCTCAGGGTCGTGTTGTCGAGCCCCCACCCCCAGCCCCCACCCCTCATTGGGCTCTGCGCTCAGCAGGGAGTCTGCATTAGATTCTGTCTCCTTCTCCTTCTGCCCCTCCCCTGCTCACACTTCTCTCTCTCTAAAATAAATAAATCTTTTTAAAAAATTAATGATTCCTAGGTATTTCTCTTAGAACATTTTTCCTTGAGACCTACTTATGATTTTTCCACCTTCAATATGACTCTGAAGGTCCTAATAAGAAATAATTCTGCTATGAGAATAATGATTAGAAAAATGACTGGAGGGGCTCCTGGGTGGCTCAAGTTGGTTAAGCATCTGCCTTTGGCTCGGGTCATGATCCCAGGATCCTGGGATCGAGCCCTGCATTGGGCTCCCTACTCAGTGGAGAACCTGCTTCTCCCTCTCCCTCTGCTGCTCCCCCCACTGCTGTGCTCTCTCTCACTCTCACTCTCTCATAAATAAATAAATAAATAAATAAATAAATAAATAAAATCTTTAAAAAAGTGACTGGAAATAAAACTTAGATCCTGGACTTCCTATGACTTGATCCATGTGATACACAAAGCCAACCTGAAGGTCTAATGTGGGGCAGTACATGTGGGATCACAGTACTCATTGGAATTTAGTGGGACAAGCCTAAATCCTGGAGGCAGAAGGGGCTGCCCTATCTAAAAGGAGCATATCGTGGGGTGGCTCATTCGGTTAAGCCTCTGACTCTGGATTTCGGCCCAGGTCATGATCTCAGGCTAGTGAGATCAAGCTCCCCGTTGGGCTCTGTGCTTAGCGCAGAGTCTGCTTGATATTCTCTCTCCTTCTCCCTCTCCTTCTGCCCCTCCCCCCACTCATGCACGCACTCTCTCTCTCTCTAAACAGATAAGTAAAATCTTTTTTAGAAAAGGGATCATATCTTCTAGAAGAGGAGGTAAAGTCATAGTGTATATTAAATTGACATTCACTTAGATTTATAGGTACTGACATGGAAAGAAGTCCATGGCATTCCATTAAGTAAAAAAGGCAGAAAATAGAATAACACGTACAGTAAGTTCCATTTATACGCTATTGGAGAGAGAGAGAGAGGGATGTCTTGAGTCTAGAGGGATTTTAATATTAATATGGTTATCTCTGGATGGTGTCATTTTATTTTAGATTTTTAAAAAGTTCTTTTTGTTTCTGAATTGTTTGATTTTCTTTTAAAACAATGGGTGTGGATCATTTCCCCCAAATAATGGAGTTTTCTTTGAAAGGTCCACAAAGAACTGAGGAAAGTGGTTGCCTCTGGAGAGTAAATGGAGAACTAGTAAAAAAAAAACAGAGGGAATCTCAGTTTTTACTCAATTTGCATTTATACTAGTTGATTTTATACCATGTGCATATATTTAAATAAATATTATCTTAATATTATATATAATTATTTTTATTATACTTATATTTTAAAGAAATATTTTAAGAAATGTATGCACAGGGTCCCTGGGTGGCTCAGTTGGTTAAGTGACTGCCTTCGGCTCAGGTCCTGATCCTGGAGTCCCGGGATCGAGTCCCGCATCGGGCTCCCTGCTCGGCAGGGAGCCTGCTTCTCCCTCTGACCCTCCCCCCTCTCATGCGCTCTCTCTCTCTCTCTCTCAAATAAATAAAATTAAAAAAAAAAAAGAAATGTATGCACATATTATTTATACATTTATTATTTTATTGTGATGTAGTATTTTTAAAGAAATATTATTTTTTAAGAAATGCATAGGTTTGGAAATCTTTGAATCTGAGAATAGTTATTATAGGTATTCTGTATGAGATGTTATAGGCCACCTGACCATAGAGGAGCTGGGAAGTTACTAAATTGTGCTGCCAATTTCCCAAGCCTAGAGAAAACAACTAGAAGGACTGTGGCTTTATAACTAATTCTAACCAACAGGGGGAATCTTTTGGGAAGTAGAAGTGATAAAAACCTAAAGAGAGAATGAGCAAAGGTCTTTGACCTCCAGAAGGGGGATGGCTGAGAAAAGTCTGATGTCCAAGTAGACATGTACTGATGTACAAGAAGACAATTCAAGAGGGTTGGGAAGCTCTCTGAAATGCCACTCTGACTGCAACTATAAATGATCTGGATAGAGGAAAATGTGGGACGATTCTTAAGTCAGCCAGAGGATGTATATTCGAAGTCATAGAGAAACTAAGATTTTTCAACATGAATTTTTTAAGTGAAAAGAAGCCTTTTTTAGTGGGAGGGGGCAGACAGTAACCAAAGAAATATGTCAGATGGTAATAATTGATAAAAAGACCAAAGCAGGGTAAGGGGGCAGAGAGTAACCAACAGGAGTGGGTATCTGTATGTATTCTTTCTGCTATGGCACCAAGGAGACAATTGGGCAGACACCTGAATGAAGTGTGAGGGCAAGCTCTGCAAATATCTGGCCATTTCAGGCAGACAGTTCAGAAAATACAAAGGCTCTGATGTGGAGATAGGCTTGGCATCTTTAAGGAATAGCAATGAGGTGAGTGGAATAGTAGAGTACAGGGGGAATAGTAGGAGATGAGCTCAGAAAGGTAGAGGAGAGCCAGATCATAGAGGGCCTCATAGGCTATAACAAGAGCTTTGACTTTTATTCTGAGATGGATCATTATTGAGGTCTTGCACAGAGAAGTGGCACAAAGTGACTTATGACTTATCAGGATCACTCTGGCTGCTGTGTTGAATAGATGATTGGGGACAAGAATGCAAGCAAGGGGGACCACTGTGGAGGTTACCCTAGTAATAGAGGTAAGAGATGTTTGTGGCTCAGACTGAAGTGTCAGTGAGAGGGCTGGGGAGACAGGGTTACATTCTAGATATATGTTGAAGGCAGAGTCAATAAGATTTTTGATGGGGTAGATGCAAGATGTTAAGAAAGAGAGAAAAGATATAGATGTAGTGAAAAGAAGGGACACATGCACCCCAATGTTCATAGCAGCAATGTCCACAAGAGTCAAACTGTGGAAGGAGCCAAGATGTCCTTCAACAGATGAATGGATAAAGAAGATGTGGTTCATATATACAACGGAATATTAGCCATCAGAAAGGATGAATACCTACTGTTTGCATTGACATGGATGGAACTGGAGGGGATTATGCTAAGTGAAGTAAGTCAAGCAGAGAAAAACAATTATCATATGGTTTCACTCATATGTGGAATATAAGGAATAGTGCAGAGGACCATAGGGGAAAGGAGGGAAAACTGGGAAGAAATCAGAGAGGGAGACAAACCATGAGAGACTCTAGACTCTGGGAAACAAACTGAGGGTTACAGAAGGGAGGGGGTGGGGGAATGGGGTTAACCAGGTGATGGGTATTAAGAAGGGCACATGTTGTGATGGGCACTGGGTGTTATATGCAACTAATGAATCATTGAACACTACATCAAAAACTAATGATGTACTATATGTTGGCTAATTGAACATAATAAAAGAAAAATAAAGAAAGAGAGAAAAGCCAAGGATAACTCCACAGTGTTTGGTCTGAGCAAGTAGATGAATGGTGATTCCATTTATTAAGATGGGAATAATTGAGGGAGGTTCATGTCTTAGAGAGTGGGGTTCAAGATTGAGATTTAGACATAATGAGTTTAAGATATCTACCAAAGAAGACATCCAAATGGCCAACAGACACATGAAAAGATGCTCAACATCACTCATCATCAGGGAAATGCAAATCAAAAGCACAATCAGATATCATCTCACACTTGTCAGAATGGCTAATATCAAAAAGACAAGAAATTACAAGTGTTGGTGAAGATGTGGAGAAAAGGGGAACCCTAGTACACTATTGGTAGGAATGTAAGTTGGTATAGCCACTGTGGAAAACAGTATGGAGGTTCCTCCAAAAATTAAAAATAGAAATACCATATGACTCAGTGATTCTGCTACTGGGTATTTACCCAAAGGGAAAAAAAAAACACTAATTCAAAAAGATAATGCACCTCTGTGTTTATTGCAGTATTATTTATAATTGCCAAGATATGGAAGAACCTAAGTGTCTATCCATAAATAGATAAATGGATAAAGAGGATGTGGGGTGTGTGTGTATATGTATAGATGTGTGTGTGTGTGTATACACATACATACAACAGAATATTACTCAGTCATTAAAAAGAATGAAATCTTGCCATTTGTGACAACATGGATGGATCTAGAGGGTATTATACTAGTGAAATAACTCAGAGAAGACAAATACCGTATGATTTCACTTGTATGTGGAATCTAAAAAAACAAACAAACAAATAAACGAAAAGCAGAAACAGACCCATAAATACAGAGAGCAAACTGATGGTTGCCAGAGGGGGAAGGAGGGGCAAAGGGGGATAGGCAAAATTGGTGAAGGAGAATGGAAGGTCTGGGCTTCCAGAATGAAGAAGTCATGGGGATAAAATATACAGCATAAGGAATGTAGTCACTGGTACTGTAATAGCGTTGTATGGTAACCAATGGTAGCTACACTTGTGATGAGCATGGCATAATATTTGAGTTGTTGATTCACTATGTTGTACACCTGAAAATAATGTAACATTGTGTGTCAACTACAATTTTAAAAAGAGAGAGAAAAAAAGATATCTATTAGGTATTCAAGTGGAGATGTTGAGTTGGAGGTAAATACATGAGTGTGGAATTTAGGGGCATGGTCTTGTTTAGAGAATAAATTTGGGAGTTCCGAGCATATATATATTTAAAGCCAGGGGAATGGAGAAACAAGTGAACAGGGCTGCTAATTAAGCTTTTCTTACCATTGCCATCCCCCTTCCCTTTCCCCTGCCTTCCTCACACCTGCTTGCCCTGCTCCTGGACCAGAGAGGTAACTCATCGTTTGGACATATTTCCTGCACCTTTTCAATATGCTTTGCTTGGAGACCTCTGAGTTAGAGAACAGAGTAGTTCTACTCCTTTGACCTTCATATGACAAAAAACCAGAGGGGTTAGGCATGGAGAGAAGGTATTGAATACAGGCAAAACAAGCAACCACTTCCAAGGCGTGTACTCGGGGATTCTGAGAAAATCTATTACCCCCACCCTGCAGTAGCTACCCTATCATTCCTTTAGTGAATCTGGAACTTTTACTGTTGTTGCAAAACCATGACCTCTAGAGGGAAAACCTCACAAAAAAGCACTTTAGAGAAAATCAACTGTTCAACCAATCTGCTTTTTTAATCGAGGGAACTTCAACGAAGAACCACAGAAAATATTAAAATTATGCTTCACTATCTTGTAATGGCTGGTTTTAGAGGGGAAAGAAGCAACAGGGTCGAAGTGACACCTTTCCCCACACAGAGCAGAAGAAAAGGTGAGGGAAAGGGGCGCCTGGGTCTCCAAGTCAGTTAAGCATCTGACTCTTGGCTTTGGCTCAGGTGGTGATCTCAGGGTCGGGAGATGGAGTCCCACATCAGGCTCCTCGCTGTTTGCAGAGTCTGCTCTCTCCCTCTGCTCCTCCTGCACGTGTGTGCACGCTTTCTCTCTAAAATAAATAAATCTTAAAAAAAGAAAAGGTAGGGGAAGTCACATTACCTTCCTATTGCATACCAAGCACTGTGCTCAGCTCTGTACGTGTATTAGCTCCATAATGAATCCTCCCAACAGCTCTGTGAGGCAGCAATTCTTGCACCCATCTGTAAAGATGAGGAACATGAGGTGCAAAGAGTTTAAACCACTTGCCCAGATTCATATATCTAGTTACTAAGTGGTAGAGTCAGTAATCCAGCCTAGATTCCCCTAAGACCCCAAAGCCTGTGTCCTCCTCCATCTGTATGCTGCCCTGAGCAGGTACAGCAGAGAGGCATGCGGGGGGTACGAGTGTGTTAATCCAAGGCCACATCCTGGGGTTCTGGGATTCACAGTATTTATTACCGTTACCCACCCCTTTGAAATGTTGATTAGCCGTTGTTCCCAGTTTGTCAAGTGCTTTCATCCTTAAATCTTTAAAGGTTGTTTTTTTTTTTTCCCCCTAAATGGGACAACCACCATTTCACACCAAGCTGCAAACTCTTTTCCACCCTCAGGCTAAATAAGCAGGAGTCATCCCAGGTTTAGGTAAAGCCCAGTGATGGACCCTATCAGGCCCCCATCCTCCCAGTGGTGAAGGTTTAAATACAGATGTCCCTGGCACTGCAGAATGCTGTCAGATCTTTGCAGTCCTAGGTCATATGAGTTTCTGACCTTTTCAAAGGCCAACATATATGGGGGTGATGTCATATTTGTACCAGAGACCATGAGAACCTGGAAGCAGGCTGGCCCCAGCCAGGAGCGCATGCTCCTTCACTTGTGCACATCACCCCCAACTAGGTGGTTCTAAGGCAATTTAAAAGGAGGAGATGACTTTAATTTAGTGGCAGGGGACTGACCTGTGCCGCATCTTAACAGATTGTGTGACTATTTGGCTGGTGGTTGGGCGTCGGGGGTCAGAGCGGGATCTGTATTCTGATGGGTAAAGTAGAACTGCTCATTCTGGAGTTTGTTGGGCCCCAGGGAGTTTCCTTCTGTCTTCCTCACTTGGGACCCATTAACTGTATTGAAGTAGAACTTGGGCCTCCAAGACAATCCAGTGGCCCCATCTAGGTACAGGCAGAACGGTCTAAAGTCTTGATGGCATTCTTTTCCTCTGAAGTTGTTAGAATGAAACAGTGTGTCATATTTATCCCCTCCTCTGCCAAGAAATCTCTCCCGACGTTGAGATTAATTTTCGCCTCATGCTCCCATAGCCCTTCGCTTGCACTTCTATTCCAGTGTTTCCCAGCGTCATCCTTATTAGCATTATTTATGGGCACGTCTGTCTCCTCTTCCAGATCATGAGCTCCTGGAGGGCAGAAACTGGAGTTTATTCATCTCTATCCCCCACGGACTGCGTGCAGGGCCCTGCACATCGTAAGCCCTCAATAACTGCTTGTTGAATTGAATTATTACTCTCCTCCTCTGTTGTGATGGGCATTCATTCATTTAGTCCATTTGCCCCTTAAGAATGTCCTGCCAAGACCCAAATGTAAAGACTTACAAGTACAAAGAGACACATTTTTAACAGTTGATGGTTTGGGGTGGTTTTATTTTAAATGGGCCCAAATGAAAAGAAACGTTTTCTTAGGTCTTGCCAGCCAGACAGAAAAGGTTATCAGCAGATTAAGAGGAGTGTTCTCAAACAGCATCAAGTGTCTTTCAGTGTGCCCAGTGGGTGGAGGGCTTTATGTGGCCGTGAAAGCTGGAGAGAAGGCTACTTGGATTCATTCTGACATATGTCATATTTTCAAGAGAGGTGTTGAAAGCAGAGTCAAACAAACAGCCAGTCAAAGTGCCGCTCAGTGCACTGGAATTGGCATTACATGAAAGTGTTAGTGAGCACCTCAGTGAACAAGGTTGCCCCCAGCTCTTCCCCAGGAGCTACTTGAAAAGTTGAGAAGGGTACGGGAGTTCTCATCACATAGCCACATTCCCTCCATTGTAGGCTGTGTAGCCGGCCCCCCGAACACTTTGTACCGACTACATTCTAGCTGTCAGGTTGAGTTGATCTTCAAATCAATGATGCTGTCAGTTGAAAACAGCACATCTTTATAGTCTGACACATTTAGGAAACTCCATGGCATATAAAGTGCAGATTCCGCCCCCCCTCCACCCCACCATGATGTGGAGAGTTGAAGATCCAGTTGTCTATCAGCGCCAAAGGCAAGGGCTCAGGCAGGCAGGCAGGTAGGCAAGAGCGAATATTTACCGTGCACCCACTGTGTGCCCGGATCCTGAGCCAGGGGGAAGCTGAACAGACATGGTGCCAGCCCTTGTGACCTTTACAGCTGCGGGAGCCGGTAAGGTATGTAGATGGAAGTGGAGAAGGGGTGGGGAAGGGGGGGCGGGATGAGCATTAAAGAAGTAATTACATATGTGAGGAACCAATTACACATATAGTAAGAGCTCTGATGGAGATGCCAAGAGAGCCCGTAAGAGAAAAGTTGGACCTGGGCCAAAGGGCCAGGGCAGGCTCTTCTGAGGGAATACAGTTTAAACAGAGATCTGAAGGATGAGTAGGAATTAACCAAGTGGAATCCCCGTGCACATGTTGGAGGGGGTAGTGTTTAGAGAAACAGGATAGCACTGCAGCAGACTAGATCAGGACACATTTGAGGATCTGAAAGAAGGCGTCGGGAGTTGTGAGAGATGAGTTTGGAGAAGTGAGCAGCTGCTGGATCACCCAGGACCTCACTTTTTTATTTGGGGCAGTTGGGGAAAGAAGAACTAAGAAATCACTTTCAAAGACTATTCAGCAATTAAAAGGAATGGACTGCCAATATATACGCTATAGCCTTAAAATATTATCCGAAGTGATGAACACCGGTCAGAAAAGACCATGTGTTATGTGATTCAATTTACATGAAATGGTAAGAAACAGCAAATCTATAGAGAAAGAAAAGCAGACAAGTGGGGGTGGGAATGGGGAATAATGGCAAACAGGCATAAGAGATATTTGGGGGGTGATAGAAAGGTTCTAAAATCGAATCATGGTGATGATTGTACAACTCTGCTAATGCATTAAAAAACCATCAAAGCACATACTTAAAAACAAGTTAATTGGAAGTTTAAAAATAAAAAAAGAAACGAGACTTCTGCTCCCATGGGAAGAATATGAGACACATTAAATAGAAGACAATGAGACCCATGGACACAGAGAACAAACTGATGGCTGCCAGAGGGAAAGTGGGGGGGGGGATGGGCAAAATGGGTGAAGGGGAGTGGGAGATGTAGGCTTCCAGCTGTAGAATGAATAAGTCATGGGAATACAAGATATAGCTTAAGGACTCTAGGCAATGATATTGTCATAGCAATGTATTAGGACAGATGGTAGCTACGCTTGGGGTGAACATAGCATAATATATAAACATGTTGAATCACTTCATTGTACACCTGAAACTAATGTAACATTGTGTGTGAACTATACTCAAACGAAAAAAAAAAAATAGAAGGACCCTTCTTCCCCTGCAGCCTAAACCTACCCCAAGGGCTAGGCAAGTCTTAGACTCTACTCTTAAGTCTCTACAGGCAAAGGAGGATGTCTGTTTATTTAACTTGGTGTGTTTAGCTCCACATGGACAGTGGGCACAAACAGATCATATCTGCAGAGCTATGAGTTGGGCACACAGTGGGAGTGGTTGGTTATTCAAGGGATGGCTGTCATCTTTATAGGTGGGAGAACAGAAGTGTCCATGACCAGCCATGGGAAGAGAGTTATTAGAGCCCAGTGAACATCTCTGTTTTCCAGAAGGCATACTCTCTCATTGGTTCCTGGCCAGAAAGCCAAGGGAAGCTGGGCCATGATAAGAATTAGGAGCTAACTGCCCGTCCAGATGTTAGAGGGGCAGTGCCATCATTTACAAACCTCCGTGGTCCCTTGGCCTCTTCTGAGGGCAGCCTCCATCTGTTAAGTCTCAGCAGCTTTCATGGTAATAATCACCTAATTGAGGAATTGAGAGTGAAATCAGGGGGAAATCTGTGGCTCATTCACTAGAATAGTGACTTCCCTGTACCTCAGACGAGAGACAAAAGATCATAACTGATTTCCTGCTCTTCCCAAGGGAATGGTTTCTAATAGTCTAAAGCAATCAAGCAACAGAATGAATTGGCTTTCCGACCCAACAGTCCTTAGGGAAAGCACTATGAAAGGCCACCAAGTTGTTATATTTGTATAATTAAATCCAACACTTTGATCAATTTGATGAGGACAGTGTTGTCTGTTGCCTTTGAGATCTGTAAGCCAACTCTCTTCTCTGACTGTGCTCACTCTCTAGCCAACGTTTGTAAGACCACAGGTTTGCCCATATCTTGCTTTCTCTCCAATAGATTTTGGAAAGACAAAAATGGAATTGAAGGAAGTGATAGGAATGCAAAGGGGAATCACCTCAAATGCGTTTCTGAATTGTAGGCATACTCCATAACCCATCTGCTACTTGGGGAGGGACTTCCCTTGTGCCTTTCCATGAAATCCATGTTGACTTGAAGGACCAGACCAACAGACCCTCTAACTTCTATTTGCTAAAGTTAACAATGAAGCCCACAAAAAAGGGTACGGTTGGACTAGACCACTATCTGTTGCTGATGAAAGTTGCACGAAGGGTCTCCATTCTGCCACGGAGGCGCTCACTGTGGAACTTTGGTTTGACTGACTTAACACTTGGGTGCTTTGCTCCCTCTGCCTCCGTCCACCCCCACACCCCATTGGGTTAAGAGCAGAACTACACCTTTTGTATTTACTGGCTTCTCCTCCTTGTCTTCCTTCTGACCATCTAGGAGGATACCAAAGGAAGAGAGATTCCTTATCACTACTTGAATAGAATACCAAAAGTTAAGAGTCAGAACTTGGCAGCAGATAAACCATTTCCTGGTAAGATGACCTTGGGGAAGTTATTCAACCTCTGTAAGCCTTCCTTTATTTGTAAAATTGAGATAATAGAACCAACTTCACAGGATTGTGAGACTAAAATAGTAGTAGTAGTTTGAAACCTACTTTACATACTTAAAACACTGCCTGTATCACAGTAATTGTTCATTCTCTATTCAAGCAGCTGCTGGATTAAGTACCTACTATGTGTAGACAGTGCTGTGGGGCATATGGTACATAATGTGGAGTTTATCTGAGTGTATGAAAGGCAACATGGTGTAGTGGAAAGAACTTGAACTTGGAGTCAGAAATCTGGGTTCCAATCACCACTCTGCCTCTTAACTTCTTGTGTGACCTCAGGCAGGTTACATGAAGTCTCTGATCCTATTTCTTCATCTGCAGCATGTGAAGAACATTTTATCTGGTTCTGCTGGTAATTAAGTGAGATAATGCACATGAGAGCCTCACAAATCTACTGAGAGCATGTCTGTAGCTTAGTACATAAGGGATGAATAAATGTAAGACTCATTTTTCCTTCCTCATTAGGTATAAATCCTCAACCTTGCTCCATCTTAAACCTTGGGAAGTAACTCTGACATTCTAGCTCTTTTGAAGATTGCTGAACCAATATTCTGTGTTAACGCATTATTTAAATGTCATATGTTAGAGAACTCAAAAATGGAGATGGACATGGAATCCAGAGCAATAAATTGTAAATTTGGAAAAAAATTCATCCAGATGTGCCACTCAGAAGACGTTTGGCCTTGGGCAAGTCACCTCACCTCTCTCCGCTACATTTTCCTCATCTCTAAGATGAAAATAACTCTAAAATTCACCCCATAGGGTGGCTGGGAAGATTCACTGAAATAAAGCAGGGAATGTGCTTCATCCCATGTCTTGCACTTATAGGTGCTCCATCCGTGGAAGTAAAATGATCACTAGTATTAATATTCAGAGAAGAAAATCAGAATCAAATTTCCAGTGCGTATCCTTTCTAGTTGTTTGGCGGTCATTATCTTTATGTTAGGAAGGAAAATTAGGCTATTTTGAACCATATTACTCATCTTTGTGACTTGACATAAAAAAAAAAAAAGACAAAAAAAACCAGCCACGTCCTCCCGCCAAATGCACCTTCATGTCTGGGGCAAAGACAGATTCAAAGCTGCCGCTGCTCGCAGTCATGATGTCCTTGTGCCTAACTGAGGCACAAGAACGCTACTGAGAAGATTTAGCAGGCAAGGATTTGAAATTATCAGTCCCTGTCTGCTCTAATTCTGCCTCTTTGTACCCAGTAAACCAGGGTAAAAAGTGGATTTTTATCACTTAATTTGCAAAAATTCCGTGACAAACATTTTCTGCCCCTACAGTGTGTCTGAAACAGCGGCTTCATTTAAATGTTTTCCACTTTTACATTTATCTTCTCTCTGCTCATAGTTTATTGGAGGCTTTGTGGAACACCCTGGTTTCTCCCTTTGATGAGGGGCTTGCATAATGAGACTCTCAGAGGTTCCTTCCAGCTCTGACATTATGCGTTTTTAGGGATGTCCCTGGGATTTTCAAGAATGCATGCAGTGGGGTTTCCTTAGTAAAGATCCTTGTGAAAGAAGGTTATGTCCACCTTTCCTTGTATAATCCCGTCAGAAACTTTGGGAAATCACCAGGAATAATTAACGCATTCTGGATGACGCGTGCTTAGCTAATTGGGCTGAAACACAGGGTTGGTTAGCAAGTTGGCTGAGTGCCAGGTAGCAGGTGTCTGCATAGAGTCAGACTGATTCTTTTTTCAAAGAAGGGAAGAAGGCCTGTGCATGTTTTGTTTTTGAGAAAGTTTCCCTGGGTTTTGCCCTATTCCCACCCTCATTTGAAAATGCTCAGGGCAAAAGAAAACCAAGTTTATTAGCCCTAAAATAAAGATGATTTCTTTTTAAATGTAGTTCTGTTTCTTTTCACCATTTTTGGTCTGGTTTTCAAGTCAGTTCATGTTCCTGTGTGTCGTTATTTACCTCTTGTTTTAATCAGAGGCACACAACCAGGATCATTTTATAGGGTTTTGCCTTCAGGCCAGTTGGACTGGGCCTTTTTACAATGGAGATTACTTTTCCCAGGGTATTCCCAGTTGTTTAGTATTTTGCATTTCCACATTAGTGTATCATTTGCACCTTTGGGTTAACTTGTAGTTTGGCTCTTCAAACAACAAATTTACATTATATTCACTTTCCTCCATCCAAATATCATAAAATTTCTATTCATCATAAGCCCTCCAAGGGAAGGTTAAGGGTGGTCAGTGAGGGGTCCATGGGTAAACGTGGATATTTAAGCAGGATTTCTGGATCTTGTAAGTGGGGAACAACATTCTCTACATACCACTGATAAACAAGCATCTCTGAATATGCATCTGAATCCCTGTCTCTGGGGCTCATTTGGTTAACTGCATACTCGATTCTAAGGAGGGAGGACTTTCCTCAGCCTGAACAATTTGGGCCAGAGGAACGTTCCCATGAGTTTCTGGCATCTTGCTGCAAACAATAGACACTCACTTGAGCTAGCACTGTAAGGATTCTAGGAGTCTCACAGAACTCTGCAGCAGGAAGTGGAAAGGCACATCTACTTCCAGCTTTACTTCCAACAGGGCTTTCTTGGGCATTCTCCCCTGGTCTATATAAAATGTCTCCCAGTGTTCAGAAGTCCCCAGGCCACTGTGCAAAAAAGAAATAATGTCATTTTAGAAAGGCTCTTGGTGGCATTATTTACATTTTTAGAGAGAAAACAAAGTGGGCGGGGTGGGCAGGATCTCTGCCCACCCTTCTAGCTCTGACTTATTAGGATCCTGCACATATCTGGACATCTCTTAGAAGATGTGCTGTTAGGTACCAGGTTTCCTCAAGTATACAATTTGATCAGTTCGTTAGACTCCATGAATCCCACTGGGTATCGGGCAGTAGTTGCAAATGACCCACTCCTGGACTAGTGGGATGGCATGTTTGTGGCACGTGGGAGGCACCGTGGCCTTCTCTTGGCAGCATCCACAGCCACAGCTCTCAGAGTTGGCCTCCAAATCCTTCTCGGAACTGACAAATGAATCAACAAAATGTGGTGTACCCATACCATAGAATATTACTCAGCCACAAAAAGGAACGAAGTACCAATACATGCTACAACATGGGTAAACCTTGACAACATGATGCTGAGTGAAAGAAGCCAGACACAAAAGACCACATAGTCTATGATTCCATCTATGTGAAATGTCCAGGACAGGCAAATCCGTAGAGACAGAAAGGTCATTGGTGGTTGCCAGGGGCTGGGAGGAGGAAAGAATGGGGCATGGGGTTTCTTTTTGAGGGTGATGGAAGTGTTCTGAAATTAGATTGTGGTGATCAATACATAACTCTGTGAATACACCAAAGGCATTCAATCGCATGCTTTAAAGGGGTGAATTTTTGGTATATGGATTCTATCTCAACTTTTTAAAATCATTCCTAGCACAGCACTCTAGGAAACCATGCCTAGTGGAACTAGCATGTGTCCTCAGATTTGAAGTTTGCTGTTTAGCTTTTTAATTCTACCTGTGCTTGGGTTGAGATTCCCCTCTAGCTACACACTATACACTTAGAGACCTCTGGGCCTTTGCTTCTGCTAGAATGTTATTGCCATTTCTCCTCCCTCTGTGAAGCCTCCCCTAACTCTTTCCACCTCTATCCTCACCCTTGAACAATTAAATGCTCCCTGCTCAATATCCAGTCCAAATCATAGTTGTATTGTGATTGTCTCCTGAGTCCTCAGAATTTCCCTCTTGACTATTGTCCTCATTTCTGCACCTACAGCCCCTCCACAGAGCCTAGTCTAGAATAGTCTTCCTCAGAAAATGAATATAATATGGTCCCATCCCTCAGGATTTCTAGGAGATTATTAGGAGGAGACAGACACTCAACTAACTACAAAAGCATGTGCCCCAAATTAGACACTTAGATATGTGGGCCCTGGAGAAGAAAATGATTGGCCCCGCCTATGGCAATCAAGGAAGAAACCTTACAGAGGAGGGGACATCTGAACTTAGCCTGAACATATGAGTAAGAACTCTCCAGATGAAAGAATGTCCAATGGAAAAAAGACAGTCTCTTCAACAAATGGCGTTGGGAAAATTGGACAGCCACATGCAGAAGAATAAAATTGGACCATTTCCTTACACCACACACAAAAATAGACTCAAAATGGATGAAAGACCTAAATGTGAGACAGGAATTCATCAAAATCCTAGAGGAGAACACAGGCAGCAACCTCTTCGACCTCAGCTGCAGCAACTTCTTCCTAGACACATCGCCAAAGGCAAGGGAAGCAAGGGCAAAAATGAACTATTGGGACTTCATCAAGATAAAAAGCTTTTGCACAGCAAAAGTAACAGTCAACAAAACCAAAAGACAACTGACAGAATGGGAGAAGATATTTGCAAATGGCATATCAGATAAAGGGCTAGTATCCAAAATCTATAAAGAACTTAAACTCAACACC
>NC_138385.1:10231299-10368901 GCF_054177405.1 Leptonychotes weddellii | reverse complement strand
TTTTTTTTTAAAGATTTTATTTATTTATTTGAGAGAGAGAATGAGAGAGAGAGAGAGAGCATGAGAGGGGGAGGGTCAGAGGGAGAAGCAGACTCCCTGCTGAGCAGAGAGCCCGATGCGGGACTCGATCCCGGGACTCCAGGATCATGACCTGAGCCGAAGGCAGTCGCTTAACCAACTGAGCCACCCAGGCGCCCCATCAGAGATTTTTTTAAGAGTGACATAATCAGATGTAAATTTTAGTATGAGTAAGAGAAGACCTGGGGTTGGACTAATATGAGGAGGCCAAATAGGGCACTATTTCAATAGCCCAGGCAAAAGATAATGAAAATCAAAAGTAGGGCAAGCTCCTGTGATGTAAACTGCCTATTGTGAGTGGCCTCAGCCCTATAACAACAGGGAACTCAATTCTGCTAACATCCCCAAAGCTTGGAAGAAGATCCCAAGTTCCAGTCAAGAATCCAACTGCCAACACTTGGATTATAGCTTTGTGAGAATCTGGCCAGAGAACGCAGCCACTCCATGCCAGACTTCTAACCTTTAGTTCTGTGAGCTAATAAGTGTGTATTGTTGTAAGCCACCAGGTTACAGTAATCTGTTACACGGCAGTAGAAAACTAAAGTAAGACCATTCATCATTCATGATTAAATTTACCACTTACCGTTCATGATAAAAACATTTCAGCAGGGGCCTGGGTGGCTCAGTTGGTTAAGCGTCTGCCTTCAGCTCAGGTCATGATCCCAATGTTCTGGGATCGAGTCCCGCATCAGGCTCCTTGCTCAGCAGAGAGCCTGCTTCTCCCTCTGCCCGCTCTGTCTGCCACTCTCCCTACTTGTGTGCTCTCTCTCTCTCTCTCTGTTTCTCTCTCTGGAAAATAAAAAAAATCTTTAAAAAAAGCCATTTCAGCAAATTAGGAATGGAAGAGAACTTCCTAAATTTGGTAAAGGGCTTCAATCCCACAACTTACAGTGAATATATATTTGAGTGGTGAAATATTGAATATTATCTTCTTAACAATGAGAAAAAAGCAAGGATATTTGTTACATCACTTCCAGTTAACATTGTGCTTGAAGTTCTAACTAGTGCAAAAAGGCAAGAAAAAGAAACAAAAGACGTACAGATTGGAAATGAAGAAGTAAAACTGTCTTTATTTGACATGGCATGATTATGAGTGTAGAAAATCCTAAGGAGTCTATGAAATAGCTATATAAATGAATAAATAAACTTAATAAGGTTGCAAGGTCGATATACAAAAATTTATTGTATTTTTATATACTAGCAACAAACATTTTGAAAATTAACTTTTTGAAAGTGATACCATTCGCCATAGCACCAAAAACATAAAGTACTTAAGAATAAATTTACAAAGAATGTCCAAATGAAAACTACATAGTACCACTGGGAGAAATTTTTAAATATCGAAATAAATAGATATAACATGTTTGTGGATTGGAACACTTAATATTGTTAAGATCATTTATGCACAGACTGATCTACAGATTTAATGCAATCCTATTTAAATTCACTATAGGTTTTCCTTTCTAGAAATTGACAAGCTGATTCTAAAATATATTATAAATGCAAAAGGTCTGGGTGACCGGATGATGGGCATTAAGGAGGGCATGTGTTGGGATGAGCACTGGGTGTTATACACAACTAATGAATCGTTGAACACTACAACAAAAAGTTACGATGTACTATATGTTGGCTAACTGAACATAATGAAAAATAAAAAAATAATAAATGCAAAAGGACCTAGAATATCCAAAAACAACTTTTTATTTTTATTATTTTTTAAGATTTTATTTTTAAGTAATCTCTGCACCCAATGTGGGGCTTGAACTCGCAACCCTGAGATCAAGAGTTGCATGCTCTTCTGATTGAGCCAACCAGGCACCCCCCAAGAACAACTCTTTAAAAGGAAGAGTTGTGTTGGGAGGCTTACACTACCCAAATTCAAGACTTACTCCAAAGGTAAATCAATCAAGACAGTGAGGAATTGACCTAAGTGCCTGAGTGCTCTGAGGCACTCAAAATGCATCACACAGACATCCTTAAGGAAGAAAACATGAGCTTGGGAGTAAGAAGATTTGGGAACAGGTTCTAGCTCTGCTACTCACTGACTGTATAATGCTAGGCAAATCACCAGTTCACCCTGGGCACATGTGTCAAACATACCTTAATTACAATTCTTTACGAACTTGAAAGAATATTGTAAGACACTATATTGAAAAGTGAGGTGTAGTTTATACAATACTGTGCCCATGTGGTTTTCCCCACCCTGGAATCTCAGCTTACAGGTGGATGAAATATCAAAGTCACTCGTGCTGGAGGGGTAGGAGAAATCAAAGCTGCATTGGGCTGAGGGGTCCGTGGAAATGGGCAGAAGCCACAGCAAAGGTGGAGAGTGAGCGAGAAAACCCCAGGTACTTTAGATGGGGTCACAGTGAAAAAGCAGCCTACCAGCAGGAAATGCCTCAACTCTTCTTCAGCACCTGGTGAAAGTGTGAGCCTGAGGCCCTTCCTAGAAGCTCCAGAAAGCTAGTGCAACATCATGACATGTGGAATCCAGCCCTACACAGGCATAGTCCTCACTGTGAGAAAGGGCTCATGCCTGCAGAAGGCTTTGCCTAAGTTCTAAGACACTAAGAGAACCCCGATTTTGTGGTAGGAGTGCCTACTGCCCCCATGTAACAGGCATTCTCCAATCTCATGAAAAGCTGCCTCGTGGTCATATACTCAGAGGAAATGTTGAGTTAAACATTAAAGGGTTGTGTTACTTCAGGACTTCTCAGCGCCTTTAATATGCCAAGGTACATTGTGACGTTCTAAGAAGGGTGTTAGAGAATGAAGTGATTCCCAAACCTATTTACCACTGAATTGTTTTGTTATTTTTTTTTCTCCCAAACTAGCCACACCTCTTAAAATCTACATGGAACACATGCTTTAAGTGAGTTCATTTTATAGCTGTAAAGAGTAGGGCCCAGAGAGGGGAAGGGACTCGCCGAAGTCACACAGCTAGGTACTGGTAGACCCAGAACTAAAACTTGGCCTCCCTGATTCCGAGACCTCTTCCACACCACAGACACTCTGCAGACTCCCTCTGGGCTCACTTCATTCCTAAGTGATTTGAATGCAAACCGCAACCCAAACAACAGGGAGTATTCTTGATCGGAGAGTAGAAAAATGGTATAGGGAACTTCCCTAGATGTCATCTCTCATAAACAAGGCTGTGGTTATTTGCACCGTTCCTTGGCTCATTATTGAAGCTCCAGCATACTCATTAGCTTTGGAATTAGTAATGTGCCATGAAAATGATGCTTGTCAATCAGCACAATCAAAGCGAATCACTTTGGGATGAGGTTTTCCCCAAATAAATAGCAGGGGTTTTTTGTTTGTTTCTGATTCAAAATAAAAGGCTTCTTTAGAGCTAGAGCTATGTGTGGCTGACTTTCCATGGGCATGGAGCCAGTAGGAACATGGAGTGGTAGTTTTGAACTCTTGCACTAGAGCCCTGGTTCTCAAAGTGTAGTCCCTGGACCAGCAGCATCGGCATTACCTGGGGGCTTGGGAAAAATGCAAAATCTTGGGCCCCACCCCAGACCCACTGAATCAGAAAGTGGGGGGGGGGGGCGGCAATGGGTTTTCCACCAGGCCTTGGAGGTTATTCCTAATGCACACCCAAGTTTAAGAACCACTACATTAGAGAAAATGAGACAATGAGTCGAAAGACAAGAAAGAAAGGCTGTTCAAGGTCATGTGTGAGACCCAGGCAAAAGACATACCTTGGAACAGCATGAACAACATGAAGGTGTTTTTTTTGTTTTGTTTTGTTTTTTTCAGGTTCTGGCCTTGGAACGAAGTGGGGATTAGGTAATAGATGAGATAAACATTAAAAGCCCATTAAGAAACAGGAAGAGATGAGAAGGAACCCAACATAGAGAAGATGCATGAACATGAGAGGGTAAATGCAGACCAGAAAAGGAACCCGTTTGGCCGGAGGATGCCTTACAACTGAGAGAATGCATGTTCTGATTTTTTGGTTTCAGTTTGTTTTTTTAAACGACCCGTTGACATAGTTGGGTGTCTGCAGTTCTTAGAATACCGGGGGCTCTCAGGAGAGTATTGCGGCTCTCTGGTGGGAAGCCAGGAAGTCAGGAGATATTGTCTGCTTTTCGATCTGCCACTGACTATTAGTGTGAACTTAAGAAAGTCACTTAATCTCTCTAGACCTGTTTCCTATTCCAAGAAGTGGGAATGAACATCTCTGCCCACTGCTAGCTTTGGGGGTCTTTTCTGTTGCCCTTAGATGCAAATTACAGGTGCTTCAAAGCCTGGTTAACAGAGAGTTAAGGAAAAGAAACATCAGTGTCCCAGGCCCTTGATTTATCCCTGACTTTGTGGTTGTCCACAGTGCCTTCATTTCAGTGACTGCAAGGATAAGCAATTGAGAGAGCCCCATCTCCCCTCCCCCACATAGCCTGGAGATGCCTACCTATGCAAGAAACCCCAAACAGAGAAAATGAAAGACCCTGCCACCCACCTCATTTGTGGCACCATCCTCCCAGTGAATTCATGTATAGCAATAAATATTGATTGCTAACAGTTCTTGAAAAACTACTTTGTGTTGGGCATTGCTCTAAGTAGCTTCTGGGTGTTAATATATGTGACGTGAGAAAGTGTTCTAGATCAAATAACTTGGAGAAACACGGAGTTATGTAACATTAAAAGGATTGCTTTACTGCAGGACCTGTTAGAGCCTTTAGTTACATGCCTGGCTGCATTGTGACTTTCTAAGGACGGGTAGTATGCCATGATTCCCAAACTTACTTTCCATTTGACTGTTTCTGGGTTTTTATTTGCTTGTTTTCCCCCAACCTTCGCACACCTATTGAAATCTACCCGGGACATACTTATTTAACCATTTGAGGTAGGGACAATTACTACCCCTATTTTATAGAGAGGAAAACTGAGACTCAGAGAGGTTAAATGACTTGCCCAGGGTCACACAGTGAGTAAGAAGCAGAGCCGGGATTCCATCCTGGGCAAACTGATGCCAGACTGGCTTTTGACCACAATGCCTACTGCTGCTTTTATAGGAAGAAGAAGAAGAAGAAGAAGAAGAAGAAGAAGAAGAAGAAGAAGAAGAAGAAGAAGACGAAGACGAAGACGAAGAAGAAGAAGAAGAAGAAGAAGAAGAAGAAGAAGAAGAAGAATAGCTAAAATGGATACAGCATTTACAATGTGGCAGGCTCCATGTTGAATGTGGTACATGCATTATGTCATTCACCCTCTCAACAGCACTGGGAGGCATGTGCTACTCTTGTCCCCCATTAATATGAAGTTATTGAAGCTAGAGAGGGTAAATAAGTATACCACAGTCACACAGCCTGACTATAGTCAGAATTTGAACCCAGTTCTGTCTGGCTCTAAAGCCCATGCTTTTAACCACTAGGGGCTGCTTCTTCATCTAGACACTTTCATGACCCCCAGTGACTGAGAACTGTTGTGTTAGGTGGATCTAGTGGTACTTGACATTTCCCTAAGTGACCATGGCAGTGGAGACAGGTAATTCTATAGAGGTTGCTAGGCAATGCCTAGAGGAAAAACCAAAGAGGAATCTTGAAATCTCTCATGGTGTGTGGTGCCCCACAGGAGCTACTTCGCCTCTGCCAGTGAGGGGTTGGCCCGAGGCTATGCCCCAGACTCCCAGATGTCAAGCAGAGGCCTTGCCCTGGAATGAGGACACTTTGTTGGAGCACCCAGCTTTGAGATGGGCTCCCACGCAGTCCCAGCTCATCTCACAGAGAGGCAGCCAAGCCCAGCCTGTGGCCTGCTGTATACGCATGCAAAGCCGGCTAACCACTTGCTGTATCTGGTGGCTGGCAAATCCTGCTTCATGCAGGCTGAGCTGATTTTGAAGCAGGGCAGGAGCACAAGCAACTAAAAGACACCCACTCTGCTCTCCCGAGCCAAGTGTGGCTACAAATGGCAGACTCTGCTGTAATATTGGCAAAGCTAGCTTCATTCCCTGGGAGGATACAGGCTGCGACCCACTGGAAAACACTTAGGTGTGATGGTACCAGGACAACCCCCAATCTCACAGCTCTATAGCTTCACCTCTCTCTTGCTAAACCTTATGAAGAAATGTGTTCTGGTGCCCACTGAGAGACCCCTAATAGTGGTCTCCGGGCAGCCAGGAATTGTACAGACGTGGCCTTTGCTCCAATAAGCCCAGCTATCGACCCACTCCAAGCCCCCTGCTGGGAGGGCTCATAAGCTAGTTAATCAGCATGAGCAGGCACTGTGCTGGACACTGGGGATAAAGTGGGACACAAGTCCGAACATAGTTCCTGCTTCAAGGGGGACAGGTTTAGTATGCGAGACAAACATGAAGTGAATATTACACAATTTCTTTGATGACATAATGAACTCCTCAAGGAAGTTAGAGGGCAAGCTCTTGCGGGTGTTTCAAATGCCCGCTTTCTGTGCTACCCGTGGGTGCTGGGTCTTCCTTGGCTGTAAGTCCCAAGGCTGTGGCTTTGGCTGTAGTCATCAGCATTGCCTGTGGGCGGTGAAAGCAGCTTCTGGTCCTGGCTCACCGGTGCTCAGAGTGCCGACAAAGAATACTAACTGTCCAGAGAGCTTCTGAGGTTATTTGGCAGAGGAGCTAACCCCAAGGACCAGTAATCTGAGGACAGGGCCTAGTACTGATTATCAAGCACAAAAACGAGGCACTGTGACTTAATAAGAACCATCAAGGTCCAACGTAGTAATGGTGGGTGATAGTACCAATCCCCCTTTATCTAGAGGCCTGGGGGTCATGTAATTTAGGAGGTCAGAAAAATCAGTGCTCTCTGTTCTTCCTTCTACATGATTCCCAGACTTCGTTGCTGACTCCCTGTCTTCTGCTCAGCCTCGTAATATTGGAGAACCTCAGGGTTTGGTCGGTTTTCAGCTTCTTTTTGCTATATACACACTCTCCCTAGGTAATCTCATCACATCCCATGACTATAGATAATAGCATATTTTGATGACTTCCAAATTTATATTTTTAGGCCAGATTCACATCTGCAGCTGCCTAACTGCCATTTCCATGTGGATATTTAAAAGGCTTTTGGAACATAGCAATTGCAAGACTGAACTGTTGATTTTCCCCCAACAGTTTTCCAGTCTTCCTTGGCTCAGTGAATGGTACCACTATCCATCAAGTCATTGGAGCCTCTCTTTCCCTCAGGCCTCCCATCCATTTCATTAGGAAGTCCATTGCCTGTATCTGTAAATATATCCCAAAGACCATCATCTTTTCTCCATATCTACTGCAATCAGCCTAGTCCAAGTCATAATCATCACTTTCCTTTACACCAGCAATGAAGGCCTTCCCTCTTCTGCTCTTACTTCCCTCCAGTCCAGTCTCCACAACTGTGATCAGTCATCTACCTTCAATGAATATCATCAAATCATGTCATCCCTCTGCCTAAAACCCTCCAATAGCTCCCTATTTCGTCTTGAATAGAACTCAACGTCTTTACCACAGTTTAGAAAATCTGTATGATCTGCTTCTAATTTTCTCTTCCACCTCATCTTGTGCCTCCGCTTCCTTATTTATCATATTCCTGCAACAGTGGCCTTTTTTCTGCCCCTTAAACATATGACACTCTTTCTGGCCTCAGTGCCTTTGCACAGGCTGCTTCCTGTGGCTGGAATGCTCTTTGACCTCACACTTCCTGTGTCTGTCCTGTCATCCTGTCACTGCCTCAGAGAAGCCTAAAGTAGGATTTTTTTTCTTTCTCAACTTCTTACCTCTTTTCTTCATAGGTTGTATCACAATTAGTTGCTTTTTTATACATTTATTGGACTTTACTGGGGCAGTGAGAGTCTGTCTTCCCAACTAGAATGTAAATCTCCTGGGGGCCACTACCACTGGAAGGGGTACTTAGAAGTTAAAATATAAATTGATTTAGGAACAATAAGTCATTTCCATCAGGCTTATTACATTTGTTAAATAATTCTCAGCTTCTGTAAATATCAGGCTCTTCTTCAGCATCTGAAATTATTTGATTTACTCATGTCTGGTTCATTCCTAATGTTCCTGGAACTCTTCTCTCAAAACAAATGATTTATGGGTATTTACACCTTCCTTTATTTGATGTGAAAATGATAAAGAAATTTTGTGAGTCTATCAAGGTTGGAAGTGCCACTCCTTTTCCCCCATGTTAATGACTTTCAAAGAAAGCCGCGTGCTATCATAGAAAGAGCACTCACTGGCTTTGCGGACAAACAGAAGAAACGGCTGTCAATCTCAGCTCTCCCACTGACAAGCTATGTGACCTTGCAGAAATTACTTGACTTCTCTGAGCCCCATTTTCTACATAAGAGTCATAATACCTACTCCAAGGTGGTTATTTTAAAGATGAAATGAGACTAGGATCATATAAAGTTAGCTGGCACGTAGTGGGAACTCAGTGAAAGTTCATTCTTTTCCCTTCAGGGCTAGCCACTAAAGAAAAACCATTACTTCTTCATTACTCTATTTTTAAATGATATTTCCTGGGCTACCTACGTAATTTTTGGTTTGGGGTTACATGGCTTCTTTCTAAATATCAAATTCACCCTCCAAATAGGCATTTTGTCACCATTGCAGAGCCTCTTGAGAATGTGGTGCAAACTCTGGAGCTGGTCGCCCAGGATGGGTTTTAAAATGTTTCCACAGTGGCAGCACCACTGAGGCAATTGGCCAGACCCTCATGGGCTGGCTAGGTCCCCACACATTTGCAAAAACTGTTGTATCAGCATCTAGGTCCATGATTTTCCAGGCATATGTTTAGATACGAGACCATCATTTCAGAATGAATCCAACTTGCCTCATGCATGTACAGAGCCTCTTTGACTAAGACTATCTTTGTGGGGAGTATTGCCGGAGCAAAGACCCTACACTGGCCAACTCTGGGTAGGCCCTGTGGCCTGCTAATAGGACTAGTTCACACTCTGGGACCATCTTGAACTCAAGAGTGGCCTTGAAGTTAAAGGATAAAAGCAGACTTTAGAGGAGTTAATGAATGAATTCATGCTGGAAAATGTTTCCCTTGGGCCAGAACTCCCGTCGATTTTGTTCACGTATCCAGTCCCCGATTCCCAGAGGCCTCTAGTCACATATGACAAATGGCTGGTCATCCAAGCAAAGTGACCTGCCATTCAATAAACCATATCTCAACCAATTTAGAAGACAGCTCATTTTTCTCCTTAGGGATCTCTTCTCCCTTCATCTGTATGAATATCCCAAATGCGGTCTACTGAGGCCTTTACCCCTGCTGAGGGAAGACAAGCTCCGCTAACCCGCCTGCAGGACCTTTCTTCCTTGTCGAAGGATCTTGGAAGGGCTCTAAAGGTTTTATTGCTTCAAGTTAGGCTTGGCCAAATTACTCACAAGTGCTGAATCCTCTTAGGGGTGTCAGCCTAAGGGAAGGAGACCTATTCAGACAGGGGGCCTGCATTGAGACTGCCAACAAAGACCAATTAGTCTTGATTGTGCTAGCTGCATTTGGAAGGTGACTGCCCTCAGACCACCAACTCGTGCCACCAAAGTGCTCATCCCACCCAGAAGTCAGCTGCTTTCCCTCAGTTCCTACTCCAACTTCACATGACCCCTGGGTCAAATGCCTCTCTCTCGCCCTTGCTTTCGCTCCTGCCAGGTTGTGGAGAGTGCTCTTCATCCCAACTGCATTCTTTCCCCCTCGGTCTGAAAGCTGGTCATGTTTGTATGATTGCCATGACAAATGAAGCAATCTAACCTTCCCTGTAGAAAATCCCTGCGACTTCATTTTTATCTATTTTGCCTCTTGGTGGCCCAGGTTGTAAACTTCATTTGGAGGAATTCTGGTCCGTCTTTAGATTATTCACCTATTTATGAGGTTATACATTTCTGTGAATGGAAATGTATTTAAGCAGTGAGATGATGTCTTTCGTCGAAACATCAGGTACTGAGCACCTACAAAGTACAATGTAAGTGTGAGGGCTTAGCCACTTAAGTCACAACTTCTGCCTCTCCAGGACCTCACTGCCCATAAGGAGATAAAGCCAAGTACATAAATGACCATGATAATGATCCCTGCCTTTCTTTAAGCATTTAGTATGTGCTGCCACCATGTTAAGTGTTATACATATTTCATTTAATCCTCATGGGTACACCATCCTTTATCTGCAGTTCTAAAATGCAAAGCTTTAAAAACCCATAGTTGATTCATAGGATTTTTTTCATAACTGATTTGGCAGCAACAGTTGAACTGAACTTTTTCACGAACTGACCTGAGGCTATTTGTCATTTTTTTTTTAAGATTTTATTTATTTATTTGACAGAGAGAGACACAGCGAGAGAGGGAACACAAGCAGAGGGAGCAGGAGAGGAAGAAGCAGGCTTCCCGCCAAGTAGGGAGCCCGATGCGGGGCTCGATCCCAGGACCCCAGGATCATGACCTGAGCCGAAGGCAGATGCTTAACGACTGAGCCACCCAGGTGCCCCGCTATTTGTCATTTTATCCCACTTTATGTAATCATTCATTTGTTTCACTGTAGAAATACTAAGGTGTTTGCTTTCAAGCCCTATCCCAGACCCCCTAGCGGTGTCTTGTAGGACATAAAACGTGCCCTATACTTTTTAAAATCCCCAAATTTCTGAATTCCCAAACACTCGTGGCCTCAGGATTTTTGGAGAAGGAAACAGTATAGTTATTGTGTCCAATTTGAAGCCGAGAGAAGTGACACAACTTTCCCATAATCACACGGCCAGGAACTGAGGCGCCAGGACTGAAACCGTTTTGTCTGGATCCAGAGTCCATGTGCTTACCCCCTGAGCCACACCAGCCTCTCATCAGAAAACAGCGTATAGCAACAATCATTAGAGAGACTCAGATTGAGGGCTACGGGGGATTTGAAGAGGAAAAGGGGACCTCCCATTGGGGATTTAGTCAAAACTGCAGGGAGAGAGGGAGAGTGCGTGTGGAACTGTATCTTGGAGGAAAGAGTGATCCGTGAAGAAGAGAAAGTCATCTAACCAAGGAGCATTTGGGTACCTAAAGAGGCAGAGCTGGCCAGGGAGAGGAGAAGCTGGGAATCAGAGTGAGAAGATAGGTGAGGAGCAGAATATGAAGGGCCAGGAGGACTAGAGTGAAGAGTTTTGAATGAGAACTAATTATGTGCCCCTTGCAGATCCCAAAGCACTTACCAGACATCATGTCATTCTGCCTCCATTCTGCCTTAGAGGAGCAAAGAACAGATACACACGTCCTCATATATTTTTGCTGGCTCTCTTTTATTTTTTTTATTTCACTTTATTGTATTTTGTATTTTTTATGAAGCAGATTAACAGGATGTGCTGAAAAGGCAGCCAAGAAAGTGAGGTAGTCAGGAAGAGCAATGGTCATAAATATCGATAGTAGAAGGATCTGTGCAGGGCTTTGTTGCTTCATTGTAAGCAGGGAGTTAAAATTTAACCAAGGAACTCATGCCTCACTGCAGCTGGTAGGGAGTCAGTGGGAACCCGGCCGGCACCCCCATGATAACTCACAATCCCCCTCCTTCTGCGCTTAAACAACTGTCTCCAGGTCTTCCTCCTCCTCCTCCTATTCAGAATCCCAGTAAAGGTCTTAGGGGAATATCTCCATTACTAGGGATTTAAACCTAGAATCCAAATATGTCCTCTTTTGTCATGAATAATCAAAGTTCTAAATTGATATTTTAGAAATCAGGTCCAGTTCATGAGTAGTGAATTGAGTGTGTCTAATTACATTTTATAGTCATTTAACAGCTGTTAATAATGTAATTTTGTGTTATGCCCAATTTGCACTGAATTACTTTAATGACACACATTGTATTTATTTTCCTTTTGGTGTAACAGTAATCAAACACCAGGGAATCAACTTGGACATGGAAAGAAAGAATTTATTATTTTCATAAGTTTGAAGAAAAGAGATTAAAAAAAAAGAGTATGTCATAAAAATAAAAGTAGCTTAAAATACATGAATGCATTGTTTTCTCTGGCATTTCTTAAGGAAAAAAAATAATGTAATGAACACAATACATTTGTTTCCCATCCAAGTCGGTATTGTTTGATATGAACCAAGAGTTTGCAAATACACATTTGACTGACAAGCTAATGAGCTTCGTCCTCCCCTCACCCCCAAAAATATCCTTCTGGACTGAAAACCCAGATTTCTGAGTTTCTGGTGTATGAGTTAAAGAGACACAGCATCCATTTAGATAGACTACCCCCACCCCCACCCCCCAAAAAAACTTACATGTCCAAGGTGAGGCTAGAGGAGAGAAGCAATATAAAAAAAGAAAAACAAACAGGAGGGAATACAGCTTTAATAGAAGAAAAATATAAAGCAGGTAGGCAAGTATTTCTCCCACGGGTTAGAAGAAACTTCTATATGACATCTTTATAAGGGTGAAGAGAAGGCCAATTTGGGGACGAAAAAAATTGCTAGATAATTGGAAAGGTCCATTACGAAAAGGCTACTCTGTATTTTTCCACTCACTTTAAGCACTTAAGACCAGGCATTTAATATTATACCCACATGTAAGTGTTTTCTGCAGCCCACATAGGCCAGTGCCCTTTATATTTGAAATGAACTATAAGAGTAGAACAGAAAGGAGTTCTACCTGTCTGCGGGATGCTGGCTGCCATTACTCCAGCCAGGGCCTGACCGAGCATGTTCTGCTTTTGCCCAGTGGCCTCCTGTGACCTACTTGGGAGGAACTACAAATGGATGGGCCTTCCCTCCAGGAGAGTCAGAGTTATTTTGCAGTTTGTTAAGAGTAGGAGGCTAATTTCATCCCCATTATTGCTCTGGCCCCAGTGAATGGGGCAATGGTGTACCAAGGGGGGCTGGTGGTGGGAGAGGTCCACCCCAGGTGCAGGCAATAAGCGGGGGAGGGGTGCATTCCCTGTGGAGAATTCAAAAACAATAATAAAACTGACTAAAAGTCGGTCAGCTTTTCATGTTCATCATGTGCTAGCCATTCTAAACAATGTCAGTGATAAAACACTCCTTCCCGCAGGGTTGCCTGCCCCCACTGCTGCCTCCCCCACTTGGGTATTCCATTGAGTTGGGGGGTGGGGGTGGGGGTGTGATCCCTCACATACCGGGAGAGTTACAGAGCCCCAGTGTGTACCCTTGTCTTGTCACGGTGGGCATTACTGCATCATTGTGCGGCTAGTACCAAAGCTACTCTTCCGTCAGCCTCCTGATGGCCCTGACTAGCAGCTGCCGCTCCTTTACCCCTGCTCTTTAGCCTCTGTAGGCTTTTCTCATCACCACAGTGGCTCTTGCCAATGTGTGGGTGAATTCTCTCCCTGCCAATGTTTGCAGTTCTTTATTAACTTCCTAAAGGGTGTTGTGGCTCCTTTAGTTGATGGAGCCTTCTCTTGAGGAATTTAGGACAACTTGCCAAGGGCTGGCTTGAGGGTATTTCAGTGACACCACCTGATATTTTACTCTGCCAACAATCAGCCACTGTCCCCCAGCCAAAGCTCACGGCCTTTGGCTCTTTCCTGCTTCAGGGTGAATTCTCTCCTTGCGCAGAGCACTGTTCTCAGAAGTTGGTGGAGGAGGGGATAGACTTGAGGCTTAATTCTGGGGTCCTGGATACCAACTCCAAAGTTCTCTTCACCTGGCCATTCCTTCAGGGCTGTTTTGGCACAGAGTTGCAGATTTGACCGCATCTGCATGTCATGGGGAGCGGGCAGTATCTATGCTTGAGTCAAGGAGCATGGAAACCTATGTAATTGCCTCTATAATCCATAGAAATACAGAGGTCGAGTTAACTGAAGACAGTCTTGCATTGGATTTCTTGATGCACCTCCAGTACAACAGATGGTCTTCTTTTTCTTAATCTGTTTTTGGATTATAGGTCCCTTTGAGAATCTAATGTAAACCATGCACCCTCTCCTCAGAAAAGTGCACCCCTCTGCATATGGTCAGAATTTTCAATGCCACTTACTTGGGTTCGGTTATGGGAGTCTCTGAACCTCAGATTAAGAACTTCTGGTCTATTTAGTGCCATTGTATTGCCTGTAAGGTGAATCATGGAACACTACATCAAAAACTAATGATGTAATGTATGGTGATTAACATAACATAATAATAATAAAAAAAAGAAATCCTGGTCTAGCAAGTTCTCCTTATCTTGCTGCCCCTCACTCCCCAGAAACATATCCAGGGTGATCTTCCACATTAGGCACAGGGAGCACGGAGCCTAGGGGGTTCACAGTACTTTTAGGGGCCCAATGATAATGTCTTTTTCAAATTTTAGTTCCAGTGTAGTTAACATACAGTGCTATATTAGTTTCAGGTGTACAATATAGTGATCCAACAGTTCCATATATTACTCAGTGCTCATCAAGACAAGGGCACTCCTAATCCCCTTCACCTATTTCCCCCATCACCCCACCCACGCTCTGGTAACCACCTGTTTGTTCTCTATAGTTAAGACTCTGTTTTTTGACTTGTCTCCTTTTTTCCCCTTTGTTCATCTGTTTTGTTTCTTAAATTCCACCTATGAGTGAAATCAGATGGCATTTGTCTTTCCCTGACTGCTTGTTTCACTTAGCATTATACTGTTTAGATCCATCCATGTTGTTGCAAATGGCAAGATTTCATTCTTTTTTAGGGCTGAATTATATTCCATTTTATATATACACCACCTCTTCTTTATCCATTCATCTATTGATGGACACTTGGGCTGCTTCCATAGTTCGGCTATTGTAAATAATGCTGCTATAAACATAGTGGTGCATATATCCCTTTGAATTAGTGTTTTCATATTCTTTGGGTAAATACCTAGTAATGTGATTACTGGATTGTAGGGTAGTTCTATTTTTAACTTTTTGAGGAACCTCCATACTGTTTTCCACAGTGGCTGTACCAGTTTGCATTCCCACCAACAGTACAGGAGGGTTCCTTTTTCTCTGCATTCTCGCCAACATTTGTTTTTAGAGTTTTTTATTTTAGCCATTCTGAGAGATGTGAGGTGATAGCTCAGTGTAGTTGTGATTAGCAGGTCCCTGATGATGAGTGATGTTGAGCATCTTTTCATGCGTCTGTTGCCCATCTGGATGTCTTCTTTGGAGAAATGTCTGTTCATTTTTTCTGCCCATTTTTCAGTTGGATTATTTGCTTTTTGAGTGTTGTGTAAGTTCTTTGTATATGTCATTTGCTAATATCTTGTCCCATTCGGTACGCTGTTTTTTAATTTTGTTGGTTGTTTCCTTGGCTGTACAGAAGCTTTTTATTTTGATGTAGTCCCAATAGTTTATTTTTGCTTTTGTTTCCCTTGCCTCAGGAGACATATCTAGAAGGATGCTACTACAACCAATGTCAGAGAAAATACTGCCTCTGCTCTCTTCTAGGATTTTTATGGTTTTAGGTCTCACATTTAGGTCCTTAATCCATTTTGAATTTATTTTTGTGTATGGTGTAAGAAAGCAGTCCAGTTTCTTTCTTTTGCATGTAGCTGTTTAGTTTTCCCAGCACCATATGTTGAAGAGACTCTTTTCCCCCACTGCATATTCTTTCCTGCTTTGTCAAAGGCTAATTGACCATATAATTGTGGGTTTGTTTCTGGGTTTTCTGTTCTGTTCCATTGATTTATGTGTCTATTTTTGTGCCAGTACCATACTATTTTGATGACTACAGCTTTGTAATATAACTTGAAGTCTGGAATTATGATGCCTCCAGTTTTGTTTTTCTTTTTCAAGGTTGCTTTGGCTATTCGGGGTATTTTGTGGTTCCATACAAATTTTAGGATTGTTTGTTCTAGTTCTGTGAAAAATGCTGTTGGTGTTTTCATAGGGATTGCATTAAATGTGTAGATTGCTTTGGGCAATATAGGCATTTGAATAATATTTGTTCTTTCAATCCATGAGAATGGAATTTCTTTCCATTTCTTTGTGTCATCTCCAATGATAAGGTCTTAATTTCTTCTAAAGCTGGAAGAAAAAATTGAACTATTACATCAAAGAAAATACTTTAATAAAATATAACATATTCATCTTTGCACTAATACAGTAGTAAAATATAAGTTTTAATATTTTTCATGGAGGAAAGGGCCCACAAAATAAAAGTGACTAGGATCTGTGAAAGTCATAATACAGCCCAGAAAAGAACTGTTGTGGCTTTGTGAAGATGGAGGCTAGACTAAATTGTTGCATGTGCATACCTTTCCCTGCAGGAAGACAAAGGGTCTGTAGCACTTTCTCACTGGGCTGATGGCAGAGCCCAGGATTTGGAATTGGGGGACCCAGATTCCAATCTTGACTTAGTCGCTGACTGCTTGTGGGACCTTGAGCAAGTTATCTTACCTCTCATTTTCTTCATCTGCTAACTGGGGATAAACCTAAAAATTCTGCCTTGACCCCAAACTGGGGTCTAATACTCTGGATGTGTAACAAGAAAATTGATGCTAAAGAGTGCTCCATAACCTTTAAAGAACAAGAGATTGCAATTAATTGCATGATAATCACAGATTGGAGATCGTAGTGATGAAATCCACCCTAAGGTTGCTGTTCCTATTCTTGCTGTTGTTGTATCTCACGGATTCCCAGGATAGTGGAGAAAAGGAGGACCCCGGAGGAATGTCTAGAGACATAAACCCACAGGCCAATTTATAAAATATGAATATAAGGTAACAAAGCTAGTTTTTAGATAAAGATGAAATTTTTCTGAATCTTGTGTAAATAAGTGCTGTCATTCTAAGTTGTTATCCTAGATGATTATATACTTTTCTCAGCCATGCTATTTTTATAACTCTCTCTGAATTGCCTTCTGACTTAGATTATAAAATCCATGCAAAAATCTTTATTGTTTGTGAAACTGGATTTAGAACTGGCAGATCTGGTTTCAAGCCTCAGCTCTGGGGCTTACCAACTATGGGACCTTGGGCAAGTCACTTTCTCCCTCTGAGCATTAAGTTTCTCCTGTATAAAGTGGGAGTCAGACTGGATAAAAAATTCCGGACACATGACCTGGAAGCTACCCAGTGACGAAGCTGCTTCTTTCTAGCTCATGTACGCCCTAGTCCACCTCTCTGGTGCCTATGCAGTCTTGAAGGCCTACCAATTTACTTTAGGGCCTAAAGAGTGAGCACTGCTGGTGGTGACAGCAGAAGCTACCTCTGAGGGTTTAAAATCATGTGTTGGTATCCCTACAGGTGGATTCACTTTTGGCCCTGCAAAGACAACAGCCACTACTTCAATAATAAAGTTTACTTTCTCTACACATGGTACAGGAGGGCTTAATTTTGGGACTCCCTCTCAACCAATTGCAAGTACACCTTCTTCTGCCCTGTTCTCACTCAGTAACCCAATCCCAGCTACACAGACTACAGGATTCATCTTCACAGCATCAGTTGCATCAACTCCTGCCCCAGGAGGAACTAGATTTTCCCTAGGAATACATGCACCAAAATAAAACTTGAGTAATACTGCTTCCACACAATCTACAGTGATTGCAGGGGTTTTTGAGCTGGGTACCAACAACCTTACTAATGCTGTGGTCGCCAGTGCCGCCAACAAACCAGGTGACAGCGTCCACTCCTTTTGCTTTTGGCTCTACTACCAGCTCTGCTACTTATTCTGTAACAACCACAGTGTTCTCATTTACCAGCAGTAATGCATCCTAGCCTGGGAACACAAATTCCAGTGTTGTCTCAATAGGGGATGCTGCTCAACCAACAGCATGTGCAGGATTACTCCTCATTCCTGCTACCCAAGCCTGTTCTCTGAACGTAACAGAATTAAACTAGAAATCAATAACAAAAAAAATACTAAAAATTTTTTAATCCCCAAATAGTTGGAAATTAACAATATACCTTAAGTAACTGAAAAGTCAAAGAAAGAAACCACAGAGGAAATTGGAAAATATTTTGAACTGAATGATAATTACAGTATTTTAAAATTTATGGAATGCAGTTAAAGAGGTTAGAGGGAAATCTATAGCTATAGTTAGAAAGGTCTACAATTAGGGCGCCTGGGTGGCTCAGTTGGTTAAGTGACTGCCTTTGGCTCAGGTCATGATCCCGGAGTCTTGGGATCAAGCCCCACATCGGGCTCCCGGCTCAGCAGGGAGCCTGCTTCTCCCTCTGACCCTCTCCCCTCTCATGCTGTTTCTCTCTCACTTACTCTCTAATAAATAAATAAATAAAATCTTAAAAAAAAGAGAAAAGTCTACAATTTAGTTAGAAAGAACTACAATTTAGTTAGAGGTCTCCAATGAATTATCTAATTTCTACCTTAAAAGCTAAAAACAGAGAAAACTAATCCCACAATAAGTACAAGAAAAATAGTGAAGATAAGAGTGGAAATTAATATAAAAGAAAGCAGACAATATAGAAAACAAAACAAATGTTTGGAAAGGAGGAAGTGAAATAGTCTTAACAGAATATTATGTACATAGAACATTCAAAGGAATCTACAACAAAAAAATATTGGAAGTATTAAGTGAATTTAGGTAGGATGCTAGATATTAGGTGTATTAGTTTTCTATTACTACAAACTTAGCAGCTAAAACACAATGTATATTTATTATCTCACAGTTTCTGTGGGTCAGAAGTCTGGGTACAGCTTATCTGAATCCTCTGCCTAGGATCTCACAAGGGTGTAATCAAGGAATTGGTCAGGGCTGGGTGTCTATCTGGCAGTGTCAAGTGAGGAAGAAGCCACTTCCCTGTAGATATATGACCTTGTATTATTTAACCTCCCTGTAGGTTTATTACCTCATCTGTGAAATGAGATCATAATACTTGTACCTAAGTACTTAATAAATAATACTTATTATTAATAATCTCCATGGTGTACTTGAAAATTTGGCTGAATAATTTTGTATTTGTTGGTCACACACTTTCAGATTCTGGAATAAAAATGCTGTAATATCTCAAATATCATAGTAATACCTTATTACTTCACATAATACCTCTAAAGTGTTAAATTTGTAAAAGTTTTAAAAAAGCAATTAGCCAAACAGTAGAAACCAACTGAGGATAAACTCTCCTTTTTACTCAATGGTGTCTAGGTATTTGAGATTTGAGATTTCTTTTCCTCTCCAAAAAATATCTCATGGCTACGAAGTCAAAAACTTTAGAAAATGACTTGGATAGAGGTGTGTGTTACAGCTAGGCTACCCCCACAACTATAGCAATTCAAATCAAATTTCTATGGATGAAAGGAGAGACCATAATTGCCAGACCTCCTTACCAGAAACTGGTCATTGTGTCTGTATTAGTGATTTGATATTCCTCAGTAATGGTAGAACTTCAGTAAATATCTTATACTACTTCAGTTAACTATAGTCAAACTTGTGAAGCCAAGAAGGTATTTTCTGTCTCTCTCTCACTGAAATCAAACACCCAGTCTTTAAATTTTCACCTATTGCTGTATCATCATTTCCATGTGAGAACATCCTTTATTATTTCCAAGAGTAACATATCATTACAAACCTTCAGTGACAATAAAGCAACAATTGAGTATTAGTTTCCACCATTTCTATGGTAAGGATTTAAGGTAGGAAGTATGCCATTACAAGAGTTAGCTTCTGAAGGACTATATTGGGCAATCGAAACAACGATATATTGTTTCTTAGGAACACTTAAAGTCACTAGAAAAGAACTAGAGCATACATGAGAATTTGGGAGGGATGCTGCACTTTCAAGATTGATGTGATTGGAATTGGTTGAGGAGACAGTGCAGATGAAAGTTATCCTGAGTTTCCCCGCGTGGTCTCCACAATACACAGAGGACTCTGGTGGAACCAAAGCCACCATGGAACACCTGTTCCACCTGCCACTACCTTTAAAAGTTTACTAAAATTAAGGGAAAGAATGGCCCTATTTCAGAAGACTCATCCATGTCATCAGTAAATTCATTCATGACACCAACTAGAGGTTGATCTGTGTTATATCTTCAACCCCAACCTACAAATGAGCAGCTTTTGGATTACCCAGAAGTTCTTCATGGGCCATATTAATGGAAACTCCTCAGTCCTACATTGTCATTGCTATCTGCTCTGACTCTATACATTCAAGCCAGCCCACCCTATTCATGTCATATCCAGACAACAACATGTAAATGCAAGTACGTCAGAATTGTTTTCTACCACAACCCAACTCTCCTCACTTTATTCCCCAATTTGGTTCTGTTCTGTTCAAGTTCCTCCTAGCTCCTGACTCATGATGTTCTTTAATGGCTAAGGTTTGTAGCCATCTTTTTTTTTCTGTTCCTGGCTTTTATGAATAGGACTTTCCCCTCAGCTTTGGCCTTTGGGATTCAAACTATGATTCTGTGTTATATATCTGGTTCTGTGATATATCTGGGTTCTGTTAATATATCAGAAATCTTGTAGTGCTCCAGTTCCCATCTGGTGGGTTTGGCTGTAAGTGAAGATCTGAAAGATTGAATCCTGATCAAGTGAATTAGAGAAGATTTGGGAGAATACTGAGAAAGGATAGAAGGTACTGGGTGGGACATAATATTTACCTCAGAGTGGCAGACAATAAGGATTGTTCACTTCTCTTGCTGTTAAAGCATCAGCCTTCATAGCTACATTGCACTAATAGTGGGCTGCTAAAGATGAGGGGCATTGCCATGAAATGCCTGTGGTTGACTAATGGCCACTGCTTGAGAAAGTCTGGATGGCCCAAGTTGCTGATTACTATAATGGGAAAAACGTTGTCCTACTCATGAATTTCATCAAATCCTCGTCCTAGTTAGGAAACTCAGAATGTTGGTCACATATCACTGAGTATCTCTGAATAGCCTTAATTATGACATCCAGGCCCTCCCCTACAAAGCAGATCCTCAGAGCAGAGACTGTCACCCACCAAGCTCAAGACTGTCCAAATTGTCATGTTGGAAATTCCCTCTTTGAAAACTTGGGCAAGTAGAAGGCTTCCAACTTGTTAGGAAGGAAGAGCTCCTGCACCATGAAATATCACAACTTTAGACAATGATGACAACTGTAGTCTCTAAAATGTGGTCACACGTGAGTTGTCCAGACCCAGAATCAACATTGCTGTGCTGAGTGAAACCAGACTTCCTGTTGAAGGGCAGCCCCTGAGAAGGATTCCAGCTGCAGTTTTCCTTGTAGAGATCTCCACCCTCTAGCATGAAGGCTATCAGGTGTTGGCTTTACAATTGGACAATCACTTGTCTCAAAACTCCCCAACATGCTGAGAGGTATTAGTGAACTTCTGGTGACCCCACACGTACCCTTCAAACTCAATTCCAGTACTTCTGACCTAGCATTAGGACTTGGAATGATGGGAAAGAGAAATTGGATCTAGATGAAGGTAGTGTCAACAGAGAACAAGCTGATTGTCATGAGGGAGCTTGACCAGAGTAGGAAAATCATCTGGTCTTTCAGGAATGAAAACTAAAATATACCTGGATTTCCCCTCACCAAATGTTGCAAGCAGCAATTCGTGATCACTAATTCCATCTTCTGCCTACCACTTAGGGCAAATGCCAGTTGGGTAAAAACAAAGTTTTTAATAGTTATCACTAGGTTGTCATGCTTATCAATGGGACCAGCAGAATACTAATGTCAACAAAACCATTTGAGATTCTGAGTGCTGTCCTGATAAACATCTCATTTGCTTGCTCTGATCCCAACATGCAGAAGACAGTCACTAATTTGGAAAAAGAAGGGGAGACAAAAGAGGGTGGTCCTACCCAAGTGCATGAAATGTCTGAGTTGTAGAATACTTTAATGACATAGAAGAGCATGTGAGCTTGGATGAAAGGAGAAGGAAACAGATATTGTTTAGGTGGAGAGTGGCTAAGAGTGTGGGCTCTGGAATCTGAGATCCTGGATTGTAATCCTGACATTACCACTGACTAGCTGTGTGATCTTGGATTACTCACTTGCAGTCTAAGTTTCCTCATCAAAACCCAGGGATATAACTCTCTACACTTCCCATTCCATTTTGCTGTGAACCTAAAACTGCTCTACAAAATAAAATCTATTAAAAGATTGACCCAAGGATAATAGTAGTACCTACCTCAGAGATGGTTGTGGAGACCACGTGTATCAGTTATGAGGTCATTGTCTCTCAGCCTGAAACCCATCCATCTATACTCTGCTTTGTGATGCTGGGACAGGGACCCCACAAGCCACATTTCTTTTTTGCCAGCTGGCTTTCTGGTAGGCTGTGCCCATGGAGACACTAGAAGAAGACTGTAAGTCTGGAGCAAGAAGAGATCTGCTCCTATCTGGGTGCTTCTTGTAGGTTTTATTTGCCAATGTATACCACCCTGACAACACTTCTTCACTCCAGCAGCTGCGGTTCCTACTGGAGGCAGTAGCTGAATCCAGCTTTTCATTTTTCTAGCACTTGCAGAACCAGCCTTATCACAGCTCCCTCAGAGACACCAGCTCTAGCCTCCTCGGAAATCAAGGTCTCAGCTTCACGGGGCCACTCTTCCAAGTTGAGTCAGCAGTACCATCTGAGCAGCGCCCTCATCTCAGAGGTCTGAGTTTCAGTTCCTCAGGGTCCCTGCTTTAAGCCTCTACGTTTTAATAATTTCAGCCTCTTCTCTTTGTTCCTCCAGGCACGGTTGCTGCTACTTGCAGTTGCTATCTATGTGACACTTTTAGACATGTTTCCTTTTACCTTTTCAGTTACCTAGGAAACAACTTTATTATGCCTAGTTACCAATTCTTTATAGTAAACTCTCTGTTCCTAAAACTGATGTGGTTTCTGTCTCTGACTGGACCCGGATTGATATACTATATTGCTAGCATTTATTGAGTACCTGCTATGTGTTAAGTCCTGTTATAAGAATCGTATATGTTTTCACTAATCTAATCTCACTCCCAAACACGGTGTTAAAGTACTATGAAGGGAATATCACAATGCCTGGCCCATAGTAAGTATTCATTTAGTGTTAGCCACTCTTTTCGTTTGGGTAATGCCTTAAACAGACCCTGAAACAAGGACTCCTAGGTTGCAGGTGGTTTATTGGGGAGGTAGCATAAGTCATGAATTGGGGAAACTGAGGCAGGAAGGGATAACAATAACCAGTAATATGTGCATTGATGAGCAGGTTACTGCTATGGACAAGTGGGGCTCAATCCTACTGGGAACCCCCTTTGAGAAGGCTACTATGACATGCCTCTGAAGTATCCCATCAGAGCACAGGGAGGATGGGCATTTATATACCCTGTCCCATCCCCCACAGGCACTAACTCCCCCACATTTCCAAGTTAGCCAAATAGATAAGGGGCAAGGCATTAAGAGCATCTGTTAAAGCTATTATTATCCTTATGGGTGTAGACTATGGACTGGCCCGGTAAAGGCCATGAAAAATGTTTTCCTAATACAAATCACAAAACTGACACAGAAGCAAGGGGAGAATTATCAACAATGTCTCACATGTAATAGGCATTCAGTAAGTGTTTGTTTAACTGAACTATTGATGGTAAGATTCTGCCAGGAATGCTGTTTGACTAACAAGAAAACACTTGGTAAAATTTTCTCTTGAGTAGAGTAGAATTTTCCTTGAGTAGAAGGATTTAATTCTAACCCACCCTCCCCCGGCCAAAAGTTAACTGGCTATTAGAATATAGCAGCAACCATTGAGGACTGCTAGCATGTCACCTTGGAACTCAATATAGTAAAGGAACTAGACAGTCACATCCCAAAGATGGTCTTTGTTTAGAGGTATATGGGATTATATTTTTAGTATGGTAAATACTGAAACATATTTACATGTTATTCAAGGAGAGGCTGAAGGTAATAGGAAAGACAAGGAATAATGTTATGGAGCTGAGAAGGGATTCAGGGTACAAGGGAAGAAATTAGCCTTCAGAAGTAATAAGACATACTTTTTCCATGAGATGGAAAAGAATGGTGTGGCTGAACATAAATACTGTGTGTGGTAGGGAAGAGGGAAACAGCATTGAGGAAGTTCTACCTGGTAGCTCCAATTCTCTTTCTAACTTAAAAAGACTGAGGGTAAGGGAAAATGAGGGTGGAGGTAATAGGATAGTAATCTTAAAGAAAATGTTGAGAGGAAGTCAGCAAGATGGCAAAATAGGAGGTCCCCTGCTCATCTTTCTGCTCAGTGACAGTAATTTGGCAGCAGACATGGACAAGAGTACATCTCTGGGAGCTTTGAGAGATCCAGCCACAGGCCAGGAGCAGTCTTGTCCTCCCAGGAGCTCACCAGGAGTCACGTCCATCCCAGCCCCTGAAGGTAGGCCTGCCAATTTCTGTCCCACTGAAGATCCTAAAAAGACCTTGTAATTCATCTGTAGCTCCTCTCAGCTGCAGCCCAGGCACAGTCCTTCCTGCCCAGGGTCTGGGTAGGAGACACACACATCCTTGCCCCCAAAGCAGGCCTGCTGATCTCTGTCCAACTGCAGATCTTAAGGCAGGCATACACCCAGCCCCAACCCCTCCCAGCCATGGTCTATGAGCATTCTTGCCAGCCCAGGGACCTGCCAAGAGACATGTCTATAAGTTCCACTGGAAGCAGTCCCAGTGACCTTGATCTGATGGTGGAGCCTGAAGTAGTGGCCCAGTGACTTGTCACCAGCCCCTTTCAGCTGCAGTCTGGGAGCTGTCCTGCCTGCTTAGGGACCTGGCAGGAGACATGCTGCTCTGTGTTCACAAAGGTAAGCCTGCTAACCTCAGTATGACTGCAGATCCTGAAGCAGCCCTGTGACCCAGCTGTAGCCCTACTTTGCCAAAGTGCAGGAGCAGTCCTGCCTGCCCAGGAACCCAGCAGGAGGCACACCCATCCATGTCCCTGAAGGTGGGCCTGTAGACCTTGGTCCCAGCAGTGGGCCCTGAAGTACTGTGACTCAGTTCCAGCCCCTCTCAGCTTTAGTCCAGGGCCCCAACCAATAGACCCACCCAGTGACCCACAGAGGGCCCTTCCAGGGACCCAGCAGGAACCACAGCCATCTGTACATGGTAACAGGCACACAGTCTGTTGACTCAACTGTGGACTCTGAAGTGATCCCTTGTCCCAGCACCAGCCTACTGACCAAGGTCCTAGAAGTAATTCCATCCTACTAGAGATCAGAATCCACACCCATCCAAAGCCCCTGATAACAAGCCCACGAACCAAGGACCCCACTGTGGATCCTGTAGCAGCCATGTGATCTGGCTCCAACCCCACATGCTAGTTACCCAAGGGCAATACTATCAGCCCAGAGACCCATCAGAGGAAGGTCTTTACCTGCCAAAACCAGTCTGCAAAGACTAGAAAAGGGTTTGCCCTCTCAAATGCAGAGACACCAGCACAAGGCTACACGGATCAGGAAGAATCAGGCAAACATGACACCACAAAAGGAAACTAATAAAGCTTGAGTAACAGACTCCAAGGAAATGGAGATCTGTGAACTGGTGACAAAACATTCAAAACAATTATCTTAAAGAAGCTCAATGAGATGCAAGAGAACACAGATACGCAACTAGATGAAATCAGGGAAACAATGCATGAACAAAATGAGAAATCTGAAAAAGAAATTTAAACCAAGAAATCTTGGAGCTGGAGAATATAGTCACAGAACCAAAAAATTCAATAGAGATTCAACAGAAGAACTGATCATGCAGAAAAAAGAATTAGCAAACTTGAAGACAAGTCATTTGAAATTAGCCAGTTAGAGGAACAACAACATCAAAAGAATGAAGAATGAAGAAAGCATATTGGACCTATAAAACCATCAATAAAATGAATATATGGCATTATGGGAGTCCCATAAGGAGCAGAGGGGAGGCAGAAAGATTACTTAAATAATAGATGAGAGCAGGCCAAATTTTGGGAGGGATATAACATCCAGAGATACATGAGGCTTAAAGGACTCTAAGCAAGATGAACTCGAAGATTACCCTAAGACTCATTATAATCAAATTGTCCAAAATCAAAGAAAAAGAGAGAATTATGAAAATAGCAAGAGAAAAGTAACTCAATACATACAAAGGAAACCTCATAAAGCTATCAGTGGATTTCTCAGCAGAAACCTTGCAAGCCGGGAGGCAGTGGGATGACATTCAACGTGCTAAAAGAAAAAAAACTGCCAAGCAAGAATACTATGCCCAGGAAAGCTGTCCTTTAGGAATGAAGGAGAGATAAAGACATTCCCAGACAACAAAGCTGAAGGAGTTCATCACCACTAGACCTGGCATACAAGAAATGATAAGGGAGTTATATTTGAATTGGAAGGATGTTAGGTACCAGCATGAAAACATATGAAAGTATAAAACTCACTGTTAAAGTTAAGGATATAGTCAAATCCAGAGTACTTTAATACTATAATGGTGGTGTGTAAATCACCTTTAATTCTAGTATAGGAGTTAAAAGACAGGGGTGCCTGGCTGACTCCGTCAGTAGAACATGCAACTCTTGATCTCCTAGGGTCATGAGTTCAAACTCCATGCTGGGCATGGAGCCTACTTTAAAAAAAAAGTTAAAAGATGAAAGTATTAAAAATAGCTATAGCTACAATAATTTGCCAATGGGTGTGCAACATAAAAAGATGTAAATTGTGCCATCAGTAGCATAAAGTGTGTGCAGGGGGATAAAAATGCAGTTTTTGTATGCAATTGAGATTATGTTGTTATCTGCTTAAAATAGATTGCTATAAGATATTTTATGAAATCCTGATGGTAACCACAAAGCAAAAACCTACAGTATATACACAAAAGATAAAGAGAAGAGAATCAAAGCATACCACTCTGGAAAATCATCAATTCACAATGGGAGATGGCAAAGGAAGAAGAAAGGAGCAAAGGAAATACAAAAAAGCCATAACACAATAAGACAGCATCTGTAAGTCCTTACCTATTGATAATTACTTGAAATGTAAATGGGTTAAATTTTCTAATCAAAAGGCATAAAGTAGCTGAATGGATAAAAACAAAAGAACAAGACCCAACTATATGCTGTCTATAGGAGACTCACTTCAGCTTTAAGGACACATTGACTGAGGTTGCCAGAGGGCAGGGGTTGGGGGAATAGGTGAAATAGGTGAAGGGGATTAAGAAGTACAAACTTCCAGTTACAAAATAATTAAGTCATGGGGATGAAAAGTACTGTATAGGGAATATAGTCAATAATATTGTAATAACTTTGTATGGTGACAGAGAGTAACTATACTTATCGTGGTGAGCATTTTGTAATGTATATAATCAGCGCATCACTTTGTTGTACACCTGAAACTAATACAATATTATATGTCAACTATACTTCCATTAAAAATTAAAAAGCACAGGGACGTCTGGGTGGTACATTCGGTTAAGTGTCCAACTCTTGGTTTCAGCTCAGGTCGTCGTCTCAGGGTTGTGAGATTGAGCCCCACATTGGGCTCTGTGCTCAGTACAGAGTCTGCTTAAGTTTCTCTCTCTCTCTCCCCATACCCCTCCCCCCACTCTCCCAATTAAATAAATAAATCTTTTTTAAAAATTAAAAAGCACAGGTGTTTGCTTGAAGTTAGGGACACAGCAGGCAATGTGACTGGCCCCAAGCTGCGGAGTAGGAGGCCAGAAGGAGATCTCTTCCACAGTTCAGGGCTGAGATGGATCCACTCAGGTAGTCTTGTTCTGTTACAGTCCACTGGTCCCTGCTGGCCATGTCTCAGCATATGACACAGCTGAGCCAATGTCTTGTCTATGACCATGTCAAGTGAATAGAGCTGTTGCTTCCACCCTTGCTGCCATCCTTGATTGCCTCTGCAAAGACAGGAGGCACAAGACGCTGGAGCTGTGTCAGTCAGCATGCTGCCCAGAAAGAGCCCTCCTGCCCCACCCCAGAACTGCCTAGTGCCAGATCTAATCCAATGAGGGGATTTTCTGGGACAGCATTCTAAAACAAGTTCAGTGCCAGCAGGGAGGAGACCAGTTTAGGGAACTAGTGTGAGTGGGAGTGAGCCTCCAGAATTGCTGAGCACTAGGCATCAAATAGGAAGAGCTGGAAGAGACAGAAGAGAAGAGAGACTAAGTGAGGGGGCCAATGTAAAACCAGAGATGAAAGGATGTAGAGAAAGGGCTGAAAAGTTCTGTTTGAGGTCTGAACCCCAAGAACTTTGAGTTCTCCATGGGAGCTTCATGTAATCTCACCAAATGGAGCAGATCTGTCAGAGCAACAGGACAACCTGGGCCCATCCCCCAGAACCCCCCAAGGCTTCAAGCATATTCCTTGTGCCCAGATGGGCTGTGGGCTCCCCAAGAACACTCTTCTCTAGCTGCAACCTCAAGACGCCAGCTTTAACATCTGGCCTTCATACAAGATACAGGGGCCCTCTTAGAATAGGCACAGTGTTTTTCATGTGAGGACATCCTGGGCGTGGAGAGCTTGGGATCCTTGGATCTGCCACTGGACATTCCCCTGGTGTGGATTTTGGCAGGAGGGATCCATACTGGGCAATAGTCCAGTGCAGACAGTGCTGGCCAGAATCCTGGTTCCCTGACCTGGCCCACTGCCCTCCTTGGCTATCAGACAAGGTTTGCAGAGCCCACAGATATCCGTGCCCATTGGAACAGCTAGGGAGCTGCAGGATCTGGAGACACAAGAGGGTCCCTTTTGTCTCCTTCTGTCCTCACTAATGACCTACGTCCCTTCCCAGGATGGCAGCTGGAGGATTGGCCTCTGACCAGAGGAATACAAAGCTGTTCTTCAAGGGGTGGCCCAGCTATTGAGAGTGAACACACAGGTGCCCATGGGCGGCTCTTACCCTCACCCACACTCCTAGCTGAGACGAGGGCCGTGAGCCAGGCCAGGGTAGCCATGTCCACATTTTGGAAGACATGCCAATTTGGCTGTCAACCCTGTGTCACTGCTAAGATGTGAGCTGCGGCAGGCACACCCTTCTTACCACTTTCACTGAATCTTTGGCATAATCCATTGCAACTTACACATGGCATCCTCCGGTTGGTATGCCCACCCACGTGGGGAGTTCCCAAGGATCTTTGAACCCTTGCCCTTAAATCATCTCACCTGCCTGCTCCTTCCCTTGGGCAACTCTCTTGGGCAACACACCACTCCTCACTCTCTCCATTCTTCTCTCCATTTTCTTGACCCCACCCTGTCTCCCAACACACACACACACACACACACACACACACACACACAGTTTGTCACAAGACCAGTGCAGTTGGGTTATTTTGTGCCATCCCTTCTGAGAGCTGTTTCTGTTCGTCAATGCCCTCTGTCCCTGAGCGTGGCTCTGTCCCCATAGTTCTGTGCCTTCCCACTCCAAGTATTACAGCAGATGTAGGATACAAAGTCCCCTCTCTTAACCAATCATGGATTCAGCCCAACGGTAAGGGAAACATCCTGCAGATGTGTAGGATGTTTTGCCTGCCCAAGTGCCTCACAATGACTGGATGTGGTCAACAGGGCAGCTTGGGTTGGTACATTTGAGAGGAGGAGACGGGCCTCAGAGAGGGGTTCAATGATTTGCCCACACAATTAGCGACAGAAGTAGATTTCAGGCCCTGATCTGGAGTTTTTCTTCTCTACCTTTCCACTACATTGCTTCTCCAAAGACAACACCAACCAAAGTGTGGCCCAAGGACTGGTGGCAGTTCTAAGAACTGTTTGTTGCTAGTCCATGACAAGATGAGGAGCTTGTGGCTTGCTAGGAAAATAAAATATCAACTAAACTAAACAGCATCTTAGTGATGCAGTCGATTTACACTGGCACAAACTCTCTAAAGCAATGCCACCCCCATGCCCCACAGTCCTGGTGCTGAGGACTGGCCAGCGTGAGGCTGGACCCCTTGCAGAACCGGGCTTTGCCTCCTGTGGGAGGGGAATGGGTTGCAACAGAGGCTGAAGGCACAGGTGGCATGGTCGTGGAATAATCACAGCCTTCCAAGGGTGAAGATGACCCAGTGCAGCCCAGACTTGGCCCAAGCCCAAGCCTGGAGAACAGCGCTACTCCAAGAGCCCGGCTGCAAAGGCTTTTGTGCTTTTGTTTACCAAGTTTCCTCACCTGTAACGCAGCTGTGCCAGTCCCCGGCCTGTTCACCCTCCAGCCCCTTCCTAGCTTTTTGCCTGCATCTCTGCATGTGGCAGGGGGACTGACCCCTGCAGGATGTTTCCCAGAATGACCTTCCACTAGGCCCAGCCTGTGAGAGGGGCCGGCTGGAAACAGGCAGGAAAGAGGAAGGGAGAAGCCGCGAAATTTCTTCTGCCTTCTTCTCTGCATCCCAGGGCAGCCAACTTGTCCCAGTTTGTCCAGGACTCTGCTGGTTCTAGCGCTGGAAATCCCAGGTCTTGGCACCCCGGCAGTTCTGGGAGACCCGGGAGGGTTGCTTTCAGCAGTGTCTTCTCCAGGGACTGGGTCACTTCCGTGGCTCCAGCTCTTGCTGGAAGGCTCCTCCCTCCCCTGTCCCAGAGCGGGCTGTGCTTCCAGCCTCTGCGGGGCGCCTCCTCCCCTGGGCTCTGTAGCAAACTGCCCTCCCAGGGTCCCTTCGGCTTCCCGCCACTGCCACTGTCCGGGTGGCCGCTTCAGCCTTCCCAGGTTCTCAGCTCTTCCCTCACCTGGGACACCAATTCCTTCTGTTAATTCCCACTGCCGCTGACACTTGAAGTGGTTTCTGTTTTACTGCTTAGACCCTGACCAGTGCCACGGGGACAATGGTACTGACTTTATAGCCTTATCACGAGGATTAAATTAGTTACATAAACCACTTAGTGTAGCGCTTGGCACATGGTAATTGCTTGTTAAATGTGAGCTGTGTGGTGTGAAATAACATTTACTCGCACTTGCCATGTGCCAGGCACTCTGCTAATCACTTTACACCCATTATCTTATTTAAGCCCTATCACCCTTCTACCTGGGTTAACGTGTTCCTGAGTTAATTGCTTAGTAAACCTGTTTGTGTTTCACACCTAGCAATCCCCAGGTTCTTCTGAAGCCCTCCCCCTTGTGACACCAACCATACCGTTGATGTAGTGAGCACGCTCTCAGGCTCTTGGGACACAAAGAGAAATGAGACAGTAACTTGCACACGATGGACAGTCTCTTGGAGGAGACTGGTGCGTCCACCAGCTGATCTGTCCCAGCGCGGGGTGGGCGCTGCCATGTCAGTGGGAACAGCTGTAGGACAGAGGGGCGCTGGACTGTCTGGCTTTGGATCTAGGTTCTGCCGCGTTCTACACCTGTGGCCACCTACCATAAGGAAGAAAGTTCTTTTTAAACCCTCTCTGCCTCAGTTTCCTCCTACGGCAAGAGTATTATTTTCATGGTACCTATCTCATAGGGGTTGTTTGAAGATTAAAAGAGTTAATATTTTCAAAGTGCTTAGAATAGGGACGCCTGGGTGGCTCAGCGGGTTAAGCGTCTGCCTTTGGCTCAGGTCATGATCCCGGGGTCCTGGGATCGAGTCCCACATCGGGCTCCCTGGTCAGCGGGGAGCCTGCTTCTCCCTCTGCCTGCCGCTCCCCCTGCTTGTGCACTCTCTCTCTCTTTGTCTCACTCTCTCTCTGACTCTCAGACAAATAAATAAATAAAATCTTTTTTTTTTAAGTGCTTAGAATAGTGGCTGGCGTGCACTAAATACTATGTATTTGTTAAATAAGAACCAAATCAATAAGGTGAACCCCTAGTAGGGGGGAATCTAGAGAACGGTGTCATCTGAAGGCTTCACAAAGGAGGTGACATTGGAACTGAATCTTGAAGAAATAGCAGAAGTTTTTCGGGTACAGAAGAAAGCATCTAAATCACAGGAAAATTATGCACACAGGTATAGAGTTGTGAAAGGGCCTGGTGTATCTGAGGAGTGACGAGAAGTGAGTAGCTGGAGTTTGGTAGTAGGAGAGGAGGCTTGAGATTTATTTTGGGATACATTGGACAAGGCCTTGAGTGACATGCTAAGGAATTCAGGTTTTATTTTGAGGAAGGGAAGAGGAGGCAAATAGAAGGTTTTAAGTTGGAGAGGGTGAAATCATCAGCTTTGTTTTGTTGGCATGTCATTCTCATGTCACTAGAAACTTCGAGCTGAAAAACCCAGTTCAGTTGTAATAAAAAAAAAATATAGTAGAACCAAGTAGCCCCAGATTGGAAACAACCCAAATGTTCATCTGTAGAATGGACAAAGAAATTGTGTGGTATATTCATACAGTGGAACACTACACAGCACCGATAATGAAAGAGTTATTGCTATATGCAAAGAACATGGATGAATCTCCTAAGCTTGATGTTGAGCAGAAGAGCCCAGGCACAAAAGGGTAAATCCTGTCTTATTCCGTTTGTATAAAGCTCTAAAACAAGCAACACTAATCTATGCTGTTAGAGGTCAGGACAGTGGTTTACTTGAAGGAGGAAGTGACAGAGAGGGGACCCAAGTTGGTTTTCCGGGCTGCTGGCAATGTTCTGTGTCTTGAACTTGACCTGGGCCCTGAATCCACATGCACACACATTTTACAATCAAGTTCAAGACACAGAATACTTGTACATTAAAGCAACAACAACCACCTTTTTAGTGATGTATAATATACATACAGAAAAAATCCACTTCTTGTTTTAAAGTACAAGTGGGAGACATTCAACCCTGCAGAGATCCAACTGCCCCTTGACCATACTGGGATATAGGGAAGCCATGAACACAGGTGTCCTTACAAAGCTGGTGCCCCCAAGAGAGATCGGCCCTCTTTTAAGTGTTGCCAGATGACCCCAATATTATGCCTCTAGATGCATTCAGGAGCAAACGGCTGGTCTGCATCATCATTATGTGTTTCTAAAGACCAAATTTCAAGCACGTTAAACACTGCTGTGAGAAGAGATAGGAGGAACCAGGATTTGGGGTGAAAATCAAGGGACACTTTAGCCTTATCTGTAATGGTTTACATTTTTACATGGAAAATGCATTCCAGCATTCCTTGTATATTTACACTTACCCAGAAATAAGGCACAGCTCTGCCTTGTCATTACATGGTGATGGAGACTGCTGGATAACTAGGATTGAAAATCGCTAGGCCTGGATTATTGTCATTGCTAATTAATGGCTTGTGTTTCTATAGTGCCCTGTGGATTGACCCTTATAACACCTCTGTGAGGTAGACGGATGGTGTTGGGAACAATATGCAGATAAGGAAACTGAGGATCCTAGTAGTTACATGAGTGGCCCCTGGTCAAACAACCAGTTGGTAGAAAACCGGTATCATCATCATAGTCCAAGCCTTTGTTATCTCTTGCTTGGACAACTACAATAGCTTACTAGTTGTTTCCCAGGATTTACTATGCTCCCCAATAAATTGTCCACACTGAAGCTAGAGTGATCTTTTAAGAATGCTGTGTCACCCCTTGGCTTAATACTCTTCATTGGCTTCCCAGTGATCATAGGGTAAGGACTCAAATCACCAACAGGACTTACCAGGCCCGTCATTGCTGGGCCCCACATGCATACCTCTCCAGCCCCATCACGGTGCAAGAGGGCCCCATCTCACCATGTTCCTTCTTGTTCTTTATGCTCCAGCCAAATTGAGTGTCTAGTCCCTGAAACCTGCCATACCCCCTGCAACCACAAGGCCTTGGCATGTGCTGTTCCCTTTGAGGTGGATGCTCTTTCCTTCCCCTCTTTGCCAAGTTATCTTCTATTCATCCTTGAGATACCAATCAGCGATTGCTTCTTCACAGAAGTCTGTGTTGACTTTCCCGAGTTAAATCCTCCCATGACAACTTCTTAGAGAACCATTGGCTTTTACTTTCATAGGCTTCACCACAGCTGTGATTTGCTACTGATTTATTTTTTCATTGTCTGTCTCTCCCACTAGAATGGAGGTTCTGTGAAGATAGGAATCTTGTCTTGTTGACCACTCTTTCCATTAGTTCCATGCCTGGCAACTTGTAAGCTCTAGGTTGATAGCTAGTGAATCCCTGCAGGAATTAGTTATATTAATCAGCAACTGATACATTAATTCTATCATGGAGTCTACACCTGAGTTCCAGTGGGGGCTCCGTCACCCTCTGTTTAAGCTTCAGCAAGTCCCACTCCTCTCTGAGCCTCAGTTTTGCCATTTGTACAATGAAAAAGTTGGACCAGCTGATCTCTGGAGTCTCTTCCAGGGCTAGATTATTCTCAAACTGAGAGTCAGGAAACTAGCTTCCCTATTTTCTCCTTGAAGCTCTGTGCTCTGGCTACAAAAAATGAGATGGAAACTTGTCAAACATTTCAGTTTGACATGGGTCACTTTCTGTGCCTTCAGCAGACACCTGTTGCTGGGTGGACTTATCCAGTTAAGGAGCCCCATTCTCCTTGTTTCCCTTCAGCGTTATTGCAGTTTGAAGTTATGTTAGTCTTTTCAAGGAAAAAATAATTCCAAGAGACTTAACAAGTGACTGCCAGTTAACTAGAAAGGCAACTTTTTTGAAAACAAAAGGCCGTTTCTGAAGAATTGTAGAAGTTAAAACATAGGAGAACCTGGGTGGCTTAGTCGGTTAAAGCGACCGACTCTTGATTTCGGCTCAGGTTATGATCTCAGAGTTGTGAGATCGAGCCCCGGACTGGGCTCCTGCTGGACAGGTAGCCTGCTTAAGATTCTCTCTCTCCCTCTGCCCCTCCCCCCTGCTCTGGCACACGCTCTCTCTCTCTCTAAAAAAAAAAAAAGAAAAGAAAGAAATTAAAACATAATTAGAATAATCATCTCATGGTTTAGAGACCAAGCCTTGGCTCTGCTAAGTTCTTACTGGCTATGTGACCTTGGACAAGTTACTTCAATCTGCTGATTTCCTCCAACCCTCCCTGTAAAATGGAGGCAATAGCAGAACCCATCCCAGAGGACTGTCATAAGGATCAAATGACAGGATGTATTTAATCACATAGTTAAGTACCTGGCACACCATAAACAAACCTTCAACAAAGCGTGGCCACTCTAGTCATAATTATTATATGACAACACCTAAAAAGTTTCTTCAACTCAGGCTATGAACACAACAGAGCATTGCATGCTCAGGAACGGGGCGAGCGGGGTCTCGTTTGTTGTTAGGAGCCAAAAGATTCCACTATTTGAGTAAAGAGAACATTAAACTGAGGAAGTATGTGGTAGGGGTTAGGAGCAAGCATTTTAGCCCCTCTGATCCTTGGCTTCCTTGTTAATACAAGAGACCCTAATCACATCACCAGGTTGTAAATTAAGGTTAAATGTCATCATGCCTATAAAGCGCTTAGCGTAACCTGGCACATAGCGCTCAGTAAACGGTAGCCTCTGTTACCGCAATTCTTCTTCTTCTTAATTATTATTATTATTATTACTCCTCCTCCTCCTCTTGAGCTAGATAGAGCCTTTGCAGCCCTTGGTGACGAGTGCAGGCGGCTGAAGTTAGAGCTCCTGGTGATCATCCAGACCGGTTCTCAGGCTTCTAAATTCTGTGTCAAGTGAACTTCTGGGCCATTTAAAACACAAAAGGCGCCCCCCCCCCAAGTGCCCCGGATTTTCAAAGGGAATGCCGGTGCTTGGAAGAAGTTGTGATGCCCCGGGCATCCGGGGTGGCTCGGTGGGGAAGCCCGCGCCGCGCGGCCCCCAACTCCGGCCCGGCGGTCTCGGGGGCGGGGGGTTGCGCCCGGCCCACCGGCGCGCCCGGCGGGGGCACGGGCGTCCGGGCGTCCACTCGGCCAGGCCCCTGGAGGTGTTCCCAGGTACCCGAGCCTCGCGGCGTTTTCAAGTGCTGGCTGCGGAGCTTGAAAAGGGCCCGCCGCTGGGCCGGGCGTTTTGTGTTTGCCAAACAAAGCATGAAGGGAGAGTGAGTAAAGGGGGCGGGCCGGGCGCGGCACAAAGGCCGGGGGCGGGCCCCGGGCTGGGGAAATACAGTTCAGTGGGCCTGAATTGATACGCTCATCCCCCCCGAAAGCCCCGGGCTGGGCGATCACAGGGCATGAAGGCCTAGCAAAGAGCACTCCGCTGCATTGATCCAGTCCCGAGCGAGCGAGCGAGAGGCTGCCAAGGGGAGGAGGCACGGGTGGGGAAGGAGGGCGTCCGCGGGGGTCCGCAGGGGCCGTCGGCCGCAGATTAGGCGCTTTTCTTGGAAATGAAGGAATCTCCCGGCCTGAGCCAGGGCCCTCCAGATGGAGCGTGCCCTCGAACCGAAGGGCCAGGGTAGGAATGATTCCCGGGTTTCTGTGCGGAGCGGACACGCCGCGGGGTCGACCACCACAAAGATGCTCTCTCTTCCTCTTCTGCACGAGGTGGAGGGGAGTGGCTGAGCCTTCTCCAGGGCCCTCCCCAACCACCCCCCACCCCTGCATCCTGTGGGTCAGGGGATGCACAGATGCCTGTGGTCCTCCGCCTTGCCGTGCTCCTCACAGACTCCGCATCTACACAGTGTCTGCCTCTGTTTACTGGTTGGAGGGAGGGACAGATTGGATGGACGGAGGGAAGGACGCGGCACAGATGTGTGGCTCAACCAGATGGGTTTCTGTTCCCTTCGTTCTTGCCTAACGAGTATTTTTGACTGTGTGGCATTGTCTCCTTTGAACATTTTGATGGGGGTTTTATTTTTCTATTTGTACCATCTCGTGTTTTCCAGATCATTGAACATGGTCGCAAATCTTTTATATAATTAGAGAAAACATCAACAAACATTGTTGCTACTAGAAATAAAGCCAACAGAACAGACTGAAGAGGGACAGGCTTCAGAGAGGCTAAGACGATTCCAGTGTAACTCTTCTCACGGGCGTGGGCCACGATCACCCCGTACGTAACACAGGACCTGGCACACAGGATTGAAAAATAAATGGCTGGGTCTGCCGCTCCTGAAATCCAGTGCCATTGAACAAACGAAATAGCTGAGGTTCAGAGGGGCTAAGTGTTGCGCACCCAGGACTGAAATCTGCCAAATGCAAATCCTTCCCCGCCGCCCCATACAATCCTGAAGGGCTTCTTCAAATACCGGCCATTTCATTTCACTCCTCTGTGTTCATTTCTGGACTCTAAGGCCCCAGATTTCCTTTCTGAAGACACAAGGTTTTGTTTGTTTTTGTCGTAATGACACACTCGGCATCATTAAGTGTCCGTGAAGAGGAATCTTTTAGTTGCATTAGAAACGTGGTTTGTGGCCACTGAGAGCCTTGGGAAACGAAGCTCTCCTAGCAGGAAGAGGCAGGCTGCTAATGAACCGGCTTTCTGGGGGGTGGGGTTTCTGCATTCTCCTAGGGCTGACTTTAGCATTATTGCCAAGGAAAGGCTTAGGCCCTGTCTGAACGACACTGTGATTTGTGAGTATAAACAGTTTAGATCTAAGCAAAGCGGTTCTTACCCAGAAAGAGTTTCCCATCCGTAGCGCCTTCCCTGACTTGTAAATCGGAACTGATACAAAATACTTCAAACTTTGCCTTGATTTGAAGTTTACTGAGAGAATCAGGCCAAGTAATTGAGCAAAAATATAGTTTTTGATGTTAAGTCAGTATTGCTTAAACCGTTTTATATGAAATCCTTGAAACAGTTTTGCACCATAATTTATAGGAATTCCTTTTAAAAAACATGTCTTTATGTTGATGTCAGTTTGTTTTGCTTGCAAGTATCCTTTGCCAGGATTATATTTTCACTGGAAACATTCATCATAGTAATGAGTATCAATCTACTACTTTATTTTTAAATTTAATTCTTACATGTGGTTTTGTGAAATTCTTAAACATCACATGAAATATTTTTCATAAAAATGCACCGTGCAAATCCACACTGATTTAGCCCATCTGTTTGGATGAACAATTTCTTGGCTTTAGTAGGAAAGAGAGCATGAATATTTCCTTGCAATATTTTTCCTTCCCTGAAACACCCATGAATGAAATAAGACCTCAGGATTGCGTGAGATAATTTACATACTAATTAGGTAGCATGGTGGAGGGGGACAGTGGGTGTGGTCTTGAGCAAGTTGCTCATCCTGCCTTAGGTCTCAGCTCACTCACCAGTCCAAATGCTGAGGGCTATTAAGAGGCTAAAACGAGATGTGTATGAAAAGAGCCTGGCATGGTAGGTGCTCAAGAAATGTTCATTCCTTTTTACTACTCACAACAGCCACCACTGTCCTCCTTTATAAAAAGGATCGGTTTTCTCACCTATAAAGTAGGGATAATGACACTTACAATAAAGGTAGCACAGTATAGAATATTGACTAAGAAGAGCATGGGCTCTGGACTCAGATTGTCTGGATTTAAATCTCAACCCCACTATCAACTGTGTGATCTTGGGCAATTTAATCAATCTCTTTCCCCCCCCCAACATTGTTCTACTGTGTAAGGAGCGGGTGGTCAGGGGCTGGTCGTAGTACCCATCACCCAGGGTGGTTGTGAGTATGTAGTGAATTAATGCACCCAGCATAGACCTTCTTAACCTTTTTATGCATGGCTTCTTTTGTCAGTCAAAGCCTCTGGACCCCTTTTCAGAATAATACTTTTAAATGCATAAATACAATACTTCAGATTACAAAGGGGAAATTAGTTATAGTGAAATAAATGTATCAGTGTATTTTATTTTTTAAAGATTTATTTATTTATTTGAGAGAGAGCGAGAACAAGAGCGAGAGAGAGTGAGAAGTAGACACCCCAGGAGCAGAGAGCCCGACGTGGGGCTTGATCCCAGGACCCTGAGATCAGGACCTGACCCGAAGGCAGACACTTAACTGACTGAACCACCCAGGCGCCCCGGTGTCAGTGTATTTTAAAAACAAATTTGTGGTATATGTGCTTCCTTAATAGTGCATTAAATAAGTAACAAGGTTTAGCAGGCTCATATCTGCCATTATTTCAAAGCAATAATGAACAAAATGGTATTGTGAGATTCTGGCGACTGCAATGTACTGTAAAAATATCTGTGGGGCGCCTGGTTGGCTCAATCGGTTAAACCTCTGTCTCTTGATTTCGGCTCAGGTCATGATCTCAGGATCATGGGATCGAGTGTTCCCCCCCACCCCCACCCCCCGCCATCAGGCTCCCTGCTCAGAGGGGAGTCTGCTGGAGATTCTTTCTCTCTCTCCTTCTACCCTTCCCCGTGCTCTCCCTCTTTCTCTCTCTCTCAAATAAATAAATCTTTAGAAAAAATGTATCTGTGATAGGGGTGCTTGTGTGGTGCAGTCGGTTAAGCATCTGACTCTCGATTTCAGCTCAGGTCATGATCTCAGGGTCGTGAGATCGAGCCCCACGAAGGGCTCTGTACTGGGCCTGGAACCTGCTTAAGATTCTCTCTCTGCCCCTCCCGCCTGCCCTCCCTCTCTAAAAAATAAATAAATAAATAAAAAGCTACTCTTTATTTTAAAAAAAGTATCTGTGATATTTCTACTGGTAATAAAGTCTCAGGTATAGTTAATATGACTTTGATTTGTTACCTACATTCATAATTGAAGGAATGATTGCTTTCAGTTAGAGATTAATGGAAATTAAGTTGTAATCTTTTCCCATCCAAACTGATGGACACCAGATTAAGAACAAAACTCTGATTAGTACAATAAATGCCCGCTATTATCACATTAGAGGGATCATGTGGATCATGTGGGTTGGGTGAAATAATGAACGTGACAGCCATGGCAAACACTGGGCATTCGATACATGGAAACTGTTTCCATTGTTTTCACCTATCCGCCGCTGTTGTTGCATGAAAGCAGCTATAAACATTATGTTTTTAAAAATGGGCATGGCTGTATTCTGATAAAACTTTATTTACAAAAACAGGTGGCCGGGGGGCAGGATTTGGCCCATGGGTCATATAGTTTGCTGGACCTGGCATTAAAACATTGTTCCCTGAGGAATGTGAAATTCAACTTAAAACATTTCAACTTTTCATGTCTTGTCAAGTACTTGGCACAAGACCCTACTGGGAAGTGCTGTGAATACTCTTTAGAAGAACCAGAAATTGTTCTACAAATGATAACTAATCAAAATAAATGGAATTTTCTTGGCCTGTTACCTGTGATAATATCTAGAACTGCCTTGTCTACGAGGACACGGAGAAACATAAAGCCAACAACAATGATGACGTGAGTAATTAGAACCAGCAACATTCTAATATGTGAGGAAAGCAAATGACATGGAAACTATTAGTGACAATACCACCTTGTGTCTGGAGCTTTCTCCGAGGAGCTATAACTATCTTGCAGCTGTTACCTGCTTAGCACACTATAGATGTGCAGTAGATACTTGTTAGTTGAGTGTCCCCTGTGGTCCTGATGAGTCTCCAAGGAGGAAGAGAAGCAAGCATATATTCATTTTGAAATCTTAGTACTTCCATTGCATAATGTTTTGGTATTTCTAGGGTTGATGGAAAAAAGGTAAAACAAAGTGAAATGAGGGTGCCTGGCTGGCTCAGTTGGAAGAGCATGTGACTCTTGACCTCGGGGTCATGAGTTCCAGTCCCACGCTGGGTGTAGAAATTACTTTAAATAAATAAATAAACTTTAAAAAAAGGCAAAGTGAAATGGTTTGGTGTTCATGGAAAAGGAAAGAATGGAAAAGTAAAAGTACTGGAATGGTTGCTCTTCAGATAGAAACATCTCAGGGCAACAAACATACTAAGTGCAAGGTGTGATGGTGAGCTAGAGGGAAAGAAAAAATATAGCTATTGGCTTTTGCTCCTCCTACAAAAGAGTTAGGTCATGTATCTATGAGAGAGAAAGTGGTTGTGTTAGGGGATGAGAGATGACAGCATAGGATCAGAGACGTTATGTTCCAGCCAGCTGTGGAAGTAAGCTATCTAGAGCTAATATCTCATGATGTCCTTTTTTTCTGGCCCCAAGGACATCTATTTCCTATTCTCCTGTCTTGCTTAGTATCCAACTTCAGTTGGGCGGGGGTGGAGGGGTGGAGAGAAAGCTCCTTATACAAAAGTTACCATGACATTGTACACAAGAGGTCCCCCACTTTTGGTGGATATGGTCTGACTTTAGACTGCTTCAGACACAAACACAGCAGACGCTAAGCAGCTCTCAGTGTATGACTTTATTTTTTAAATTTTTTTTAAAGATTTTATTTATTTATTTGACAGAGAGATAGAGAGAGAGAGCACAAGTAGGCAGAGAGGCAGGCAGAGGGAGAGGGAGAAGCAGGCTTCCTGCGGAGCAGGGAGCCCAATGCGGGGCTCGATCCCAGGACCCCGGGATCATGACCTGAGCCGAAGGCAGCCGCTTAACCAACTGAGCCACCCAGGCGCCCCACAGTGTATGAATTTAAACAGATTCCCCTTCATGGGAGAAAAAAAATTCCGAGACTTCAATCCGGGTCCCAACACTGGAGACTGCCCTCAGCTGTAGAAGTCACCAGTGGTTCCTGCATCCTCTGCTTGCCTGGGTGGGACTCTCCCTACTGCATCTGCCAGGGCATTGGAGCACAACTGTACTCTTGTCAGGCTGAGCTACAGCGCTCGGAAGATGTTCTCCCAGAAATCCTGGTATCTGGATCCTTGAGTTTTAGAGCTGTCCTAGCCTACCTTTTCAGTTTTCTGAAGCTGTGGGGCCTGCCTCTGCATCACACACAGAAGTGGTCTGGGAATTCGTCTCCGTCAACCAGGCACCGTTCAGAGCTTTGGGCCTGAGCCCTTTCACACTCTGCACTGGTCCCCACTGCTCCTGGCCCCACTTCTCATCGGCAGTCTTACCTTTACCTTCCATACCTTGTGTTCCGTTTTGCTTCCTCAGCAAAAAGCGGTGGTTAGCTTCTTTCCTGTTACCCAACTTCCTTTTACCTTGTGGGGATGGGGCTCAGTGAGGCTTCCACAGTGCTAGGGTTGATGGTGACAGTACCCTGGATAGAGCTGCAAAGATGCCTAAATCAAAAGAGTGTGCAGAGAGAAGTAAGTGGGAACTCGAAGTCAGTAAGCCAGAGAAGGGCATGTGACTATGTCATAAAGCTGGGTAGGCAGTGGGGAGCAGTTATTGAAAGCCAAGCTGTGTGGCCAGGGAGTGGAGGAAATGGGAGCAAACATTAGCATGTGGAGGAAGTGAGTAGGCAGGCAAACCTAGCTAGATATCTGAAAGGAGTGTATTATGTATGGCCAATTTGACCCCTCCTCCAAATAGGGCGTGCTACATGGGGGAGGGCCAAGGGGAGACCACCACCGTGCCAGTCAAGGTAGGCCAACTTACACTGTGGTAACTACCTACCATTTCAGTGGTTTAAGGGAACACACGTTCCGCTCTGCTCACACGCTACCTGTCTTACGTGGGTCAGTGTGGCTTTGCACCACGTAGTCACTCAGAAACCTAGACTGAAAGTACCTCTTCCATCCTGTAGCTACACTATCAGGAACACATAACCTCTTTGGTGGTCATCTAGAAAGAGAGTTGTTTACTAGTGATTAAGTGCTCTGGCCTGGGGTTGACTCCTGTCACTTCTGCTCATGGTCCATTGGCTTGAACTAATCACATGGTCTTGCCCAACTAGAAGGGGTCTGGAGAATGTGGGGAGCTCATTGATATTTGGTGAGCGCTAACTGAGCTACAGGCAGCATTCGGATGTCAACGGCTGCTCCAGGGCCTTGACATTGACAGAACCTCTCCACGGATGGCACTTCGTCTGGGTTTACTCCAGCCACACGTGTGGGTCCAAGAAAATTAACACTTCTAGTACAACAGCCCATGTGCTGGCTTCATATAACATTACCTTATGGGACAGCAAACTCTGGGTTCTAAACAGTTGATTCACAAATAGACTTTGAAAACTTGCCTCTTAGTTAAGAATGTCCTTAGTGACCTCAAGCCTAGGATAGTCATGTGGTAAAGTTGTGCCATGAGGAGGGAGCTGTGGCGGTTTTTAGTAAACTTCTCCTCCCATGGTCCCTATCCCTGTCAATGGTACTACCGTGTAGTCATGTACACAAGCCAGAAGCCTTTCCAGCCTTCTCTGCCACCGATCTTTCTCTCACTCACTAGGCTTTGACCCCACTGACCTTTCCTCTGCCACTCATGCACTCCAAGCTTGTTCTCGTCTCCGGGTCTTTGCATTTGCTGTTCTCTCTGCCTCGCATACACTTCCAGTCCACCTCCATCTGTATTTAGCTCTCTCTTACCTTTAAGTGCATAAATGAACCACTGTGCACAGCGTGGTCCACAAAGCATGAGATCACCACCACTGGCTGGTGATGCAGGGGGAATCGCTAGAATGTGAGCTCTGTGAGAGCAGGGACCACTGTGTATCCACTGGGATCTAGTAGGAGCTCAATAAATATGTGCCAAAAGGATGAATGGTCAGAGCAAGTCACCAGTGAGGGCAGTTATAACCTCTTCTTCACTCCCATAGGCTTGGAGAGGGGTATCACATGTGACCTGTATTTAACTTCACCCTCACATGGGGCCGTGTAAGGGTGGAAGTGGTCTCCTTGAGTTTCTTCCCATGCTTTTGCCTCGTCCTCTGGGTGAAGAAGTCAGACTGAGGAGCAGCTTCAGTGATTTCTTTTGCCTATGGCTGGTAAGCAAATAATTGACCACAGGCACCTGGGCTCAGGAACTAGAAGTGACAGACTGAAACCTTTCCTGTTACTTTTTCTGGGAAATTTCCTTTTGATATACTCATTTCAGAATCATGCACATTGTTTCAAGCACACAACCTTCTAGTACGTTAAGTTCAATATCTGCCTCCTCCCCTTCCCCTCATTCCCCCCACCACCAGACTGTAAACTACACGAAGGCAAGGATTGTATCTCTTTTGCTCATCACTCTCCCCAGCATCCAACAGTGGGCCTGGCAATTGTGGGTGGGTGTTCAGCCAGTGTTTGCTGAATTAATGAATGAGGCCAGAGGTGGGCTACCCCTGATTCCTGGTTTCTAAGCCATGTAATGTTGAGAAGAGAAATCTGCTTTATTTGAACTATGGCTCCCTAGTCACTTGCTTTACTGTTTAGTTAAGGTGGATCAAGCTGTACTGAAAGGATTTCACCTGGCAAGACAATTGATCTCACTTTGGCGATCTCATGCCGGCCACAAAAAGTGTCACTGTGGTCTTAGAAAACAAAAATCCTATATAACTTTCAACATATTTAAAGTGATATACCTCTTAAACATCATTGGGTCAAAGAACAAATCAAAAAGGAAATTTGAATATGCCTTGAGACAAATGAAAATGAAAACATAACACCAACAGTTATGGGATCGGGAAAAGCAGTACTAAGAGGAAAATTCAGGGGTGCCTCGGTGGCTCAGTTGGTTGAGTATCCAACTCTTGATCTTGGCTCGGGTCTTGGTCTCAGGGTCATGGGTTTGGACCCCACATTGGACTCCACGCTGGGCATGGAGCCTACTTTAAAAAAAAAAAGAGGGAGACTCATAGCAATAAATCACTTCTATTAAATTGGGGCACCTGGGTGGCTCAGTTGGTTAAGTGGCTGCCTTTGGCTCAGGTCATGATCCCAGGATCCTGGGATAAAGCCCCGCATCCAGATCCCTGCTCTGTGGGGAGTCTGCTTCTCCCTCTGCCTCTGCCCCTCCCCCTGCTCCTTCTCTCTCAAGTAAATAAATAAAATATTTTTAAAAAATAAAAATAAAAGGGAAGAAAGATCTCAAAGAAACAATCTAACTTTATATCTCAAGTAACTAAAAAAAGAAGAAAGTACAAAATTATCAGAAAGAGGAAAATAACAAAGATTAGGGCAGAAATAAATGAAATAGAGACTAGAAAGATAATTTTAAAAATCAATGAAATTAAGAATTGGCTTTTTGAAAAGATAAACAAAATCACCATGCCCTTAGCTAGATTGAGAAAAAAAGAGAGGACATAAATAAATAAAATCCAAAATGAAGGAAGAGACATTGCAACTGATGCCACAGAAAAAAAAGGTTCTTTTTTTTTGTTATGTTAATCACCATACATTGCACGCGTGCGCGCGCGCACACACACACACACACGAATATTACTCAACCATAAAAAAGAATGAAATCTTGCCATTTTCAACACCATGGATGGAGCTAGCGAGTATTATGGTAAGTAAGTCAGTCAGAGAAAGACAAATACCATATGATTTCAGTCATACGTGGAATTGAAGAAACAAAACAAAGAAAAAAAGAGAAAAACAAAAAAACCAGACTCTTAACTATGGAGAACAAACTGATGGTTACCAGAGGGGATGTGGGTGGGGGGATGGGTGAAATAGGTGAAGGGGATTAAGAGTAAAGAAAGAAAGAAAGAAAGAAAGAAAGAAAGAAAGAATGAAAGAAAAAGAAAGAAAGAAAGAAAGAAAAAGAAAACCTCCTAACAACCAAAACTCAGATAGCTTCACAGGTGAATTCTACCAAACATTTAAAGAAGAAGTAATGCCAATCCTTTTCAAACTCTTCCAAAAAATTAAAGGGGAGGGAACACTTTCAAGTTATTTTATGAGGTCAGCATTACCCTGATACCAAAGCCAGACAAAGACATCACAAGAAAAGGAAACTACAGACCAATATCCCTGGTAAATACAGATGCAAAAATCCTCAAGAAAATACTGGCAAACCAAATCAAACAGCATATTAGAATATTAGAAGGATCATACACCATGACCAAGTGAGATTTATCCCTAGGATGCAATTAGTGGTTCAACATATGAAAATCAATTAATGTGATACACCACATTAACAGAATAAAAGATAAAAATCACACAATCATCTCAATAGATGCAGAAAAAGCATTTGACAAAATTCAACACCCTTTCATGATTTAAAAAAAAAATCTCTCAACAAACTAAGTATAGAGGAATGTACCTCAATATAATAAAGACCATATATGGCAAGCTCACAGCTAACACAGTCAATGGTGAAAAATTGGAAGTTTTCCCTCTAAAATCAGGAACAACACAAAGGTGCCCACTCTTGCCACCCCCATTCAACGTAGTACTGGAAGTCCTAGCTAGAGCAATTAGTCAAGAACAAGAAATAAAAAGCATGCAAATCAGAAATGAAGAAGTGGAATTGTATCTGTTTGCCAGTGACATGATCTTATATAGAGAGAATCCTAAAGACTACATTAAAAAAAAAAACTGTTAGAAAGGGTAAACAAGTGTGGTAAAGTTGCAATATACAAAAATCAACATTAAAAAATCAGTTGCTTTTCTTTTTTAGGATTTTATTTATTTATTTGAGAGAGAGAGAGAGCGCGCATAAGCTGGGGAAGGGGCAGAGGGAGAGGGAGAGAGAATCTCAGGCAGACTGAGTGCAGAGCCCAATATGGGACTCGATCCCAGACCTGAGCCGAAACCAAGAGTCAGTCGCTCAACCAACTGAGCCACCCAGGTGCACCCCCAAACCAGTTGCTTTTCTATACACTAACAAAGAACTATCTGAAAAGGAAATTAGGAAAGCAATCCCATTTACAATAACCTCAAAAAAAAACCTTAGCAATAAACTTAACTAAGGAAGTAAAACACTTGTATACTAAAAACTACAAAACACTGATGAAAGAAATTAAACAAGACACAAGCAAATGGAAAGACATTCCATGTCAAGCATTAATAATGTTAAAACATCCATACTACCCAAAGCAGTCCACAGTTTTGGTACAATCTCTATCAAAATCTCAAAGGCATTTTTTACAGAAATAGAAAAACAATTCTAAAATTCATATTTAACCAGAAAAGACCATGAATAGTCAATCAATCTTGAGAAAGCATAAACCTGGAGGTATCATACTTGCTGATTCCAAAATATAGCATAAAGCTCCAGTAGTCAAAACGGGATGGTACTGGCATAAAGACAGACATACAGACTAATGGAAAAGAACAGAAAGCCCAGAAACAATTCCCTGCATATATAGTCAACTGATCTTTGGCAAGGTTGCTAACAATAAACAATGGGAAAAGAACTGTCCCTTTAACAAATGGTATTGGGGAAACTGAGTATTTACATTCAAAAGACTTTTCACTGGACCTTTATCTTGCGCCATACACAAAAATCAACTCAAAATGGATTAAAGACTTAAATGTAAGACCTGAAACTATAAAACTTCTTGAAGAAAACATAGGGGAAAAGCTTCATGACATTGGTCTTGCCAGTGATTTCATGGATATGACACCAAAAGCACAGGCAACAAAATAAGAAAGAAACAAATGGGATTGCATCAAACCCAAAATCTTCTGCATGGGAAAGGAAACAAGTCATCAGAGAGAAAAGGCAATCTATGGAATGGAACAAAATATTTCCAAACCATATATGTGATACAAGATTAACCTCCAAAATATACAAGGAATCCTTGTAAGTCAATAGTTAAAAAAAAAAACACAACAACACACCCTGACAACCCAATGAAAAATGGGCTAAGGACTTGAATAGAAATTTCTCTAAAGAAGACCATACAAATGGCCAGCAGGTATGTAAGAAGTGCTGAGCATCAATAATCATCTGGGGAATGCAAATCGAAACAACAATGAGATATCACCTCACACCCATCAGGATGACTCTTATCAAAACAACAAAAGACAACAAATGTTGGCGAGAATGTGGAGAAATTGGAGCCTTTGTGCACTGTTGGTGGGAATGCAAAACGATGCAGCCACTACAGCATAGAGGGTTCTCAAAAAAATTAAAAATAGAACTACTATATGATCCAGCAATCACACTTCTGGGTATTTATCCAGAAGAATTAAAATCAGTAGCTCGAAGAGGTATTAGCCCTCCTACGTTCATGGTAGCACTATCCACAATAACCAAGGTGTGGAAACAATCTCAATGTCCATTGACCAGTGGATGGATAAAGAAACTGTAGTATATACATAATAATGAATACTATTCAGCTTTCTAAAAAAGCAGGAAATTCTGCAATATTCGATAACATGGATGAACCTTGAGGACATTATACAAAGTGAAATGAGCCAGTCACAGAAAGACAAATACTTCATGATTGCACTTACATGAGGTACCTAGAATAGTCGAATTCATAGAATCAAAGAGTGGAATGGTGGTTGCCAGGGCCTGGGGGAAAGGAAATGGAGAGTTACTAACCAATGGGCATAAAGTTTCAGTCAAGCAAGATGAATAAATTCTGGAGTCCTGCTGTACAACATTGGACCTACAGTTAACAATAATATATTGGACACTTAAATGTGTTAAAAGTAGATCTCATGTTAAGTGTTCTTTCCACAATAAAACAAAATAGGAATAAATAAAAATAAATATTAAAAAGGACATTAAAAAGTGATATACCTCTTCCTATGATAATGACAGTGATGGTAATAGTAACAACATTAGCTATCATTTCAGTGCTTATTATATACGAGGCGCCTTGCTAAGAACTTTGTATGCATTGCCTCATTCAATCTTAGCAACTTGAGCTCCTTTCTCTCCAGGGTCTCAGTTTCCCCCTGTAAGAAAGTGAGACACAATCAGGTGGTAGGGGCAGGGATCTGAGGAGGCAGAAGCTGCTGATTGATTCCCCTGTCTGGTTTCCAGTGCTGAAGGTAGGGCATTAAAAATACATCCCCAATCTATTCAATGCTGCCAAAAGGAAATATATCCATTTTCTACTTACCACATTGGAGTTGCTTTAAAAATAATTCCCAGAGGAGCTCCTGGGTGGCTCAGTAGGTTGAACATCAGACTCTTGATTTCGGCTCAGGTCGTGATCTCGGGGTTGTGGGATCAAGCCCTGCAATGGGTTCCATGCTCAGCACAGAGTCAGCTTGTCCCTCTCCCTGCCCCCCCCCGCCCACTTGCTCTCGAGCGGTGTCTCTCTCTCTCTCGCTCGCTCTTAAATAAATAGAATCTTAAAAAAGGGGCACCTGGGTGGCTCAGTCAGTTAGGCGTCTGCCTTTGGCTCAGGTCATGATCCAGGGATCAAGCCCCGCATCGGGCTCCCTGCTCAGCGGGGCGTCTGCTTCTCCCTCTCCCTCTGCCTCTCCCCCTGCTTGTGCGAGCTCTTTCTTTCTCCCTCTCAAATGAATAAATAAAATCTTTTAAAAAAGAATCTTAAAAAAAATAATTCCACTGAGAAATTATATTCCAGTGGAAAAGTATAAGTGGAATAAATGTAGGAACTACCAGCTGTTTTCACCTGGGAGAAGATACTTATATAGCGACAGGTGGATGATTTCTTGAGGCCCACGGGCCTGACTGTCAGATGTTAGATAGATGATCACGCTGCCTTCCCCTCCCTTCTCAGGTTCTTTCCAGAGAGGAAGATGTGCTAGATATGGCACGGACACTTCCCTCTTGAACCTGCCTGTGTTTGTCCACCTGAGCCTTGGAGGTGTTTACCTCGTTGTGCGAGCTGGTATGTTGAGGTACACAAATGGAGCCCTCTTGTCCCCCACTTTCAGCTTCTGATGAATTAGTGTGTGAGGCATCATTTTGCAGTACTTTGAATTTGATTACTGTTCTCTTTGATTTGCCTTTTTTCCCAAAGCTTCCTCAAATTCCGTTTAAGAACCAAGACAGTGTGTAGAATTTGGCAGCTAGGAATTTGGGATTTAAGAAGTCACCTGCATAACACAGCATATCTACCTATAGTCTGTGGGACTAGGTTCCTTAGCTTCATTTGGACCTGGGTACAGCTGACCTGAATAATGAAACAGGGGGCCCAAAGTTATGAATCCCCTCTGAGCATTGCTTCATTAGAATCCCCTTACAAAAAAAGAAATGGGACTCATCTCATCAGCTCGATTTTATGGCATCTGATTAGACCACTATTTTCTCAGCAGGTCTCTTTTCTTTAAACTGTTGACTATGGATGGCCTGCTGAATAGAATGAACTTTGGACCACTAAATTGCAGCATTATGGTTATTTAGTGTAATTTATGAAAAACGAGAGAAGCCATGATCACTTACTTCTTGTTGCTAATGATGTCTCCATTTATCTGAACAGGTATGGGTTTGGAATATCCCTCCCACCCCGATACTCATCCTGGAACACTTCCCAATTAGAGACCCCAAAAATGTCATTTAGAGGTACAGACTCTACAGATGATAAATTAAAAATTAATAGCACCTGTACATGAATTTATGCACACCCACCATCAGCGGCCTGTCTGGAAAGCTATGCATTTTTACTGTGTTCACCTCATAAGTCCCTTCATTCAGTGTTTGACTTATAGTTCAACGAATTTGGTAAAAGCCTAAATGGGGTTTCAGTGTCATATACTGAATGGTGCATCGCCGTCTCTCTGTTTTGAGATATGAGGGAAAGGGTAGAAATCATGTAGTATTTATTTAAAGCCTTGTGATGATTAGAGTAGTACAACACGCACAATTTTCTGGCTAGTGGGAAATCCACGGTCACACCTGCATTGCGAATAAAGAAGCCATCATAAAACAATTGCCACTTGAATTGATGATCTTCCTGAATATTGACTTGTAGACGCGGCATATCACCTACGGCTAGATGCAGTCGTCTCAAGCAACCAGGAAGGAAGAGTGTGGTATGGTGGGGCGGCAAGCAAGGACGGGTGCATTGGAGTGAGCCAGAGCTGGATTTGTGGGCCAGTCCTATCATTCATGGCCTTGTGACCTTGGGAAAACTTTTACTCTTCTTTTTTTACTCTTCTGGAGCCTTGAACGCTTTATATGGAAACAGGGATGGGAATGCCTACCTCTGTGGGTTCTTCAGAAAAGGGTTCAAGGAAAGAGCACGTGTAAAGTGCATAGCTCAGTACCTGACTCACAGTGGACAGTCAGCAAATGTTCTTGTACATTCCCTTCTTCCAAGGGAGTGAAACCCAGATTTAGGGCTCAGACCCACTTTACAGTGTCTGTGGTCATTATTGGAAATCTCAAGAAATTTCCCAAACAAAAGTAGTTTCGTTCAACCTTTACTTCAGAAGTTAATATTAGAGTTGGGACGTCTAGGAGGTGGGCAGTGGGGTGGAGGTGTATAACAAACCCAGACATCCCAGAGTCCAACTACAAAGGAGTCTCTTCTCTGGCAAAGCTTTTCTCCTCTTTTGTTCAAAGTGACAGTGAGCATGGGCCAGATCAAATAAATAGCATTACCCTTTGCTACTGGTTCATTTGAGAGGGATGACGAAGTTTGTTTGCCTTTGTGTGGGCCGACTCACATAACCCTGGCACTGACGAATATTCAGTATGTCTTTGTGTTTTCACGCAAGTAGCACCAGAAAGTGGTCAGCTGATTTTTCTTGGTTCTTAGAGGGACACCTGTAATTCTGCTGGTGCTCGTGTGCTGAAAAGGGGGGCCTTAATAGGGAGGAGGACATGGAAGAGGGAGCATGGGAGAGGAGGCATTTTATGCTTTATCAACACCTGAATGCTGGCACTCCCTCAAAGATTCTGTGGTTTCATCTCTACTTGACCACAGGCATGCTCCTTTAAAATTCTGTGTTTTAAGTTAAATTGGTTACAATTGATCCCCATCCTGCAAGGACTAGCCCAATTCTCAACACAGTCCTCTGGAACAGTCTTACTCTGTCTAGATTCTGTCTTGCCTCTCAACTCTTCAGGAGCTGCCAAGGAAGAAAATTCCTTCCAAAAGCTTTCTGTGGCAACAACTGGACCCTATTGAGAGTTCGTGCCATGGTTTTCATCTGGCTTCGCTGGTAATCATTGTTGGTGCCATCCTCCATGTCTCTGGGCTTGTGTCTCTATCACGAGGACTTCTGCTAGAGCAACGCCGCCGGTTTCGCCACACTCCATCTGGTTGGTGCAATGGGGCAGAAGAACTAGGCATGCCCAGCACAATCTCTCCTGTCACATCTGCTTGCCTGCCCAGAGGGTCCTTTCTGCCGTGCATACTGCGTCAGCTCTGCACCAACGATTCAGCAGCGAGCAAGACAAGACCTGGGCCCTTCTCTCCACGAGCTGATACCATTTCGTGAGGAGTCCAAAAAGTAAATAAACAAGAAAATACCATACAAGTAGAGGGTGATAATCCCAGTGGTAGGGGTGCACCCTGGGAGCATGGAGGAGGTGCGTCTAACCAACTATCAACTGTATCATCAAGTGTGAAGAGTCGGGAAATTCGGGGCGCCTGGCTGGCTCAGTTGGTAGAGCATATGACTCGTGATCTCGGGACTGTAAGTTTGAACCTCATGTTGGGTGTAGAGAGTACTTAAAAATAAAAAAAAATTCTTAAAACAGAATCAGGAAGTTTAAAGTTGATAAATATTGATCGAGCAACAACTTGGGAGTCGCTCTTGCAGCATGCATTGTAAGCATGCCCTCTGGGCCAAGTCCTGTGCTAGGAACTGGAGAGATAAAGAAAAATAAGACACAGGCCATGTGTTTAAGGAGCTCACAGTCTAACAGGGAAAGCCTCCAAGTAAACTAAGACTTTCAGTACAGTACAGAGATGGGGTCATGTATAAAGAGCTGGAGGAAAACAGAGGAAGGGCCATGAATGCAGCCAACCCGAGGGAAAAGCATGGTCAAGAGTATGGAGATTGGCCTGAGCATGGAGTGTTGAGTGGTGAAGTTTGGATGATACACAGGGGTCAGATAATGAAGAACCTTCTATGCCATGCTAAGGAACTGAGAAACTTGGACTTGATTCTGTGTAAAAAAAAAAAAAAATCAGATGGGGATGAGTATAAGGGCAGGGGTATAAGCTAGGAGGTACTGAGCTCTGAAGGTCCAAGGGAGAGTGCCTGAGAGCCTGAGCTAAGCCAGGAGGAAAAGAAAAGACAGCAGAGAGATGTGAGTTGTTTGGGAGGTAGACAAATGAGTGATGGACTGGATGCGTGGCTGAGAGAGAGGAAGGAGTCTATGATGACTCTAGGTTTTTCTGCTTGGTGTCCTGCCGGTCCTGGAAATATAGGAGGAGCAGGAGTGGTAGAGGTGGGAAGGGGATGAGGAGCTCAATTTTGGACATGTCGATTTTTTTTTTTTAATTTTAGTTAGTGAACATAGAGTGCAATATTGGTTTCTGGAATAGATTCATGGATTCATCACTTACATACAACACCCAGTGCTCATCACAGGTGCCCTCCTTAAGGATTAAGGAGGGCACCTGTGGTATCTAGCATCTAGCACATCCCCGACCGGCCTCCTTCCATCAACCCTCAGATTGTTCTCTATCGTTAAGACTCTCTTATGGTTTGTTTCCCTGGACATACCAAATTTGGGGTCTCTCTGTATCACTCAGGTGTAACAGCGACTTCCAAAGAAAGAAATCTTGCAAAAGATATGAGGCTTGCTACTTGCTCCTATTTTCTGAGCTAAGCTTGGGGTGTGTCTAATGCGGTCATCTTAAATAGACATAGAAGAGACATCACAGCAGGCCTGAGACCAAGCAGCAAGACCTCTACCAGGTAGAGAGTGAAAAAACGAAGCTCCTCAGGCCCTCTCGACCTGCCCTGTGTCTCTCTAGTTGATGTTCCTGCTATTCCAGTGTTGCAGGTGTCTAAGTAACTCTGCCGCAAAGTACACCAAGAAGGAGATTAAATGGGCAAAATGGTCACAAAATCTACCTTTTTTTGGACACACATCGTGGCTTCTGTGGTAAGTGAAAACAGAATAAACACAAACACAAAAGAAAGGTTGCAGGCCCACGTTCTTCTAAAATAACGTTCGAGGGGAGGAAAAGAAAAGTGTTGATTTTGCTCTTGTCTTACTTTTCTAGTAACTTTATTGAGATCTAATTCATACCATACAAGCAGAGCCTCTGATGTCACTCCTAAAACGGCACACTTTGGGGCATGAGCAGAGTCACCTGGGATAACCATGGTTTAGCATGACTCTCTTTGTCCCTCTCCCTGATATCTCTGTAAAGCTGTCTGCCTCCTTCTGTTAGTCTACACTAATTTCTGGCTGATTTCTCTATTGTTTTCAACAATCCTTGAGGCATAAATTGCTGCACGGTTTGATTCAATTCAATTCAGGCTGAGTTAGCTTCGTGATGCAAGTTTTTGAAGTTTGTTTTAACTCCAGGAGGGCTCTTCCTAGCTGGGTTATCTCTGGTAAACAATATGGCCTGTGGTTTAGCTTGTTGCTCTTATAGAGGGACCAGCCTCCTCCTCCCTGCTCACCATCAAAATCTCCGTTGTTTCTAGAGCGCTTTTAGTTTTGAATTTCCACAGACTCTTTCAAATAAAGTCAGTTCCTTTGGGGAGTGCTACAAAACTTAACTGTTCTTTTTTTTTTTAAAAGATTTTATTTATTCATTTGAGAGAGAGATAGAGCACAAGCAGGAGAGGTAAAAGCAGAGGGAGAGGGAGAAGCAGGCTCCCCACTGAGCTGGAAGCCCGACAAGGGGCTTGATCCCAGGACCCTGAGATCATGACCTGAGCCGAAGGCAGACGCTTAACCATCTGAGCCACCCAGGCGTCCCCAAAACTTTCTGTTCTTATGAGCTGAGTCTCCCCCTGAGCCATTGCTTTGAGCATTGGACAGGGATGGGAGCCTCTGGTCTCCTTGGCTTACCTCTCCCAGTGTGGAACCTCTGCCCTATAAGCTGGTAGTGGGTAAAGGTGCTTAGGACCCCTGTACTCTCTCCAAGATATATAAAAGACACATATAACTCAACAGCAAACAGAAAAACAATCTGATTTTTAAATGGGCAGACGATCTGAATAGGCATTGTTCCAAAAAAGATACATAGATGGCCAGCAGGTACACGAGAAGGTGCTCAACATCACTGATCATCAAGGACATGCAAATCCAAACCACATCAAGGACATGCAAATCCAAACCACAATGAGATATCCCCTCACACCTGTTAGAATGGCCATCATCAAAAAGACGCGAAATAAGCATTGGCAAGGACGTGGAGAAAAGGGGCACCCTTATGTATTGTTGGTAGGAATGCAAACTGGTGCAGCCACTGTGGAAAACAGTATGGAGGCTCCTCCAAAAGTTAAAAATAGAACGACCACATGAGCTAGCAATTGCACTTCTGGGTATTTCTCCAAAGGAAACAAAAACATTAACTGGAAAAGATACCTGCACTCCCATGTTCATCTGCAACATTATTTACAGTAGCCAAATACAGAATCAGTCTAAGTGTCCAATGACAGATGAATGGATTTTAAAAATGTGGCATGCACAATGGAATATTACTCAGCCATAAAAAAGAGGGAGATACTGCCATTTGTGACAACATGGATGGACCTGAGGGCATTGTGCTGAATGAAATAGGTCAGACAGAGGAAGACAAAAACTATAAGATCTCACTTATTTGTGGAATCTAAAACAAGACAAAACTCACAGATACAGAGAACAGCAGTTGCCAGAGGCAGTGGGTGGAGGGGGGGCAAAATGAGTGAAGGGGGTCAAAAGGTACAAACTTCCAATTATAAAATAAGTAAGCTCTGGGGACCTAATGTACAGCATCGTGACCATAGTTAATAATACTGGATTGTATGTCTGGAAGTTGCCAAGAGACTGGAACTTCGAAGTTCTCATCACAGGAAAAAAAATTGCAACTGTCTGTGGTGACGACTCTTCACTAGACTTGTGGCGACCACTTTGCTTTATATACATATATCAAATCATTATGTTGTGTACCTGAAACTAATATAATGTTATAAGTCAATGATCTTAATTTTTTAAAAAATTAAAAATAACAAATAAATAAATAAATATTTGAAAAGAGATAACAATGGAGAAAGCAGATGGGCTACATGGCTTTTCATGATTACCGGAAAACACAAAATGTGATCTCACAGATGACCAGGTACCAACCTGCATGATCTTCTTTATGCACGGAGGCATAAATAATAGCGGGTTTCCAAAGTAATTTGGAATAATTTTGCACCTTTAAAACTATAATCCTTTCCTGAGATACCAGCAATGTAATTTTCACAAATGTAGTAAAAATCAATCAATTCCAGTCACTTGAACAAGACACTTCCTGTCCATTCTAAATCAGCTTGTAGCCGAGGAAGGAGACCCAGGTAGAAGGAAAAGTGTGGCCTTATTACTGCCTTATGATTATGGTCAAGCTTGACTCAGCTTGAGTTTAATGACTCAGCTTCAGTTACCTCATCTATATGTTGTCTGCGTCCATTAAAAGAACTTACATGAAAATTCTTAGCAGTGTTTTATGAGAAATAAGGCCTAGAATGCTAGGGGATGTTTCATATGTCTTAAAATGGGCTTATTTTAGGGAGATGGTATACTTCTCCACCAGGGTAAAAAGAAAAGTTGCTTTTTGCCTAACAAACTTAGTTTGACTACATGAAAAACTTTAAGACATGACACGGGACTTAATAATATTACTTTTAACACAAATTTGGCTAATAATTCAAAACTAAGATGTATTCTCTCCAGAATGCAACCCAAAGGCTATGTTGCGTGCTTTAGGGCGAAGTGCACGGACTCGTGCCTGGCTGCTTGGGTTCAGATCCCGGATCAGCCACTTTCCAGCTGTGAGAGCTTGGGCAAATCACATAACCTCTTGGTGCCTCAGCCAAATGAGGATAACGCTTTATGGCTATTATGAGGCTTTAATGAATTTAAAGACGAAGAGAGGCATAGAGCAGAGCTGACCCAGAGCAAGCACCCTACAAATGAGAGCGATGATGAACATGACGTGAGCTTGGATATTTGTCCTTGTGGAAAGTTCTCATCCTGTCCCAAATAAATTCCTTCAGATTTCCTAAAAAATAGCCTCCCTTTCCTCAGAGAGGCATCATGGAAAGACTGTGGAAAAAATATCTCCAATGCAAAGCCATTGGTCATCAAGATGACCAATGTGAGAAAAGGCAAATCCGTTGTTCTGGGCATCAAGTCCCTGGAAATGTTGGAAGTGACAGCATGTCTGATCAAGTGATGCCATTCAAGACATTTAGCCAAGGGTGATGCTCTAGGATGAAATTAAAAGGAAAATGACAAATAAACTGTGGCAACTAATCAATACATAGCCCAGTATGGAATCTAACGCAGTCTGTTTCAAGAGCGGGACCTGGATTTTGCAGAGCCCGCCTTTTTGTGGTCAGAATAGGGTTTTGTTATAATCATGTTGAGAATTGCAGAGATTAGTGCCCTGAAATCATTGTCATTGCAGTATGAATATTTATTTCTTTTGTGTTCCTTAACAGTTGGAAAATGAATGATAGATATGGAGATGGGTAGACAGGTATACAGTTGTTATTGGTGTGATCCTATTTCAATAGTGCAGTGGAAGAAATTCATTTGAAATTGCACTGAATTTAAAATAGGGCTGGAGAGAAAGACATTGTCAGGGCTGTATGTGGATTCCAGATTAAACATAAAAGCAGAAGTCTATGCCTTTTATCTTCTGATTTATCTACCTTATAATAATTGTTACTTTATTTCAGACATGGTTCTCGGGGACCAGCACCTCAGCCCTGTCTCCCCTTACAATCATTAATACCCTCTTTGGCATAAAATCCCGCATTTTCATCTTTTGCTCTAAAACTGATTTAGTGGCGTTGGTCGTCTCCAGAAGGGATTGCTAATTGCCGACCAGAATGAATGACTATAGGTCAGGCCACCAGCCCTTTCGGCAGGCACCTGTGGGGTAAGGGTTGGGGGCATTGAACACAGCACTGGGAGGTGAGGCCCTCACACAGCGCTGGGTGGCACCCCACAGGCCCACTGCCTGCTTTTGTAGTTAAAGTTTTATTGGACCACAGCCATGCCCGTTCATTATGTATTTCCCATGGCTGCTTTCACACTACAATGGCAGAGGCGAGCATTGCAAAAGAGACCATCTGGCCCACAATGGCTCAAATATTTGTCATCTAGCCCTTTACAGGAAAAGTTGGCCTTCCGTTGCACGAGACGGTTGTTTGCGATTTACAGTGTTCTGATGTGCTTAAAGTTCCTGGGCAAGAATCTAAACTAAAGCCAGCAATACTTGCTGCCGTGATTTGTTGGCTTAGAGTCAACTCTGAGCAGGTCTGGCCGAAACTAATGAAAAGGCAGTTCTCGAAAGCAGCCCGACAGGGTGTCCCTGTGAGCCTTCGCTTATGCGGTCCCTCTACCTGGAACGCGCACCCCATTCCACCTCCTCATTCTTTCCGACCTGCCTCCTGTTGGGCCTTCAGGATTCTCACCAAATCAAACCTGCTTTGTGAAGCCTTTCCTCACACCAGACCCCAGGCAAAAGGAAGCTTTCTCCAGTTTCCAGGGCTCATGGTACAGAAGCCCGCCCCAGCTGGTCCACACGGGATTGTCACCACACACCACCACCCATCTGCTCCACTGTGAACTCTGTAGAGCCAGCAGCAATGTTGTATTTGTCTCCGTCCCCCAGCCTTGTAAGACCCCGTCATTCGTCGGATTTTCCCTAAGCTGTTAGCACGTCATCCCCACACCGCACACCTCACCGCTTGCGTCCCTGTTTCGACTCTTACCGTCTGTGTCTGCAGCTAGAGTGGACTTCTAGGGTAATTCACGTCAAGTCACTCCTCTGCTCGAACCCTACACTGGCTTGGACTTGGCATAAAATCAGAAGGCTGGCCATAGCCTGCAGGGCCCTGCATGACCCAGTTCCCTGCCTGCGCAGCCACCATCGGCTATCTCTTCCTGCTCTTCTCCTTGCCAGCTGCATTCCAGAAACACTGGTCTCCTTGCTGTTCTCAAACATGCCAACCGGGCCCTCGCATCGGGGTCTTGGCATTGGCTCTTCCATCCTCCTGGGCTACTCTTCTCCCCACATAGCTCGCTCCCTTCATTCACTCAGGTCACTGCTCCAATATCACCTCCTCAACGAGGCTTTCCTTCTTTGAAGGAGGAAATGGGCCCTCTGCCGCTGCCTCCTTAAATCCATATTGCTTTACAGCACTTATCAGCTCCTGTCAATACTCTGCGTACCCACTTCTGTGTTTATGACCTGCCTTTCTCACCAGGCTCTGCGAGAGTTGGGGCGCTGTCTTGTTTACTGCTCTAGCTGCAGTCTTTGGAATAGGGCCTGGCATCCAGTAGGCGCCCAATAACCAAGTGAATGGAAGTCTGTCTGCCTGTTGACCCTGGCACCACTCCCACCGCGTTTTCACCATCTCCGTGTCACAATATGTGCTCATAGCAGTGTTTCACGAGTGAGAAAACGTGATAGGGAAAGCATGGGTTTTAGGATCTTAGTTCAGATTCTAGCTCTACCAGACAGTAGCTGCATGACCTCTCCAGGCCTTAATTTACTTGGAGTTAATAAGTGGAGAATTATGTCCACAACACTGGCTTGTTGTAAGGAATAAATGAGATAATACATATGTTGTGAATTATTTTTTAAAGACAGGCCACAAGGGGCGCCTGGATGGCTCAGTCGGTGAAGCGTCGGCCTTCGGCTCAGGTCATGATCCCAGGGTCCTGGGATCGAGCCCCGCGTTGGGCTCCCTGCTCGGTGGAGAGCCTGCTTCTCCCTCTCCCTCTGCTGCTCCCGCTGCTTGTGCTCTCTCTCTCTCTGGCAAATAAATAAATAAAATCTTTTTTGAAAAATTTAAAGACCGACAACAACATGTTATGAATGGTGTAATCCCATTTTTGCCAACATGTGTTTGTGTTTAGACAAATGTCTGTAAGGGGCGCCTGGGTGGCTCAGTCGGTTGGACGTCTGCCCCTTGGTTTCGGCTCAGGTCCTGATCTCAGGGTGATGGGATTGAGCCCCGCAGGGCTCCACGCTTGACAGGGAGTCTGCTTGAGATTCTCTTTCTCCCTCTCCTTCTGCCCTTCCCCCTGCTCGCGCTCTCTCTCTTCTCTCATAATTAATTGATTGATTGATTGATTGATTGATTAAGTAAATAAAATCTTTAAGAAAAATGTCTGTAAGAGTATAGCCCAAAATGTTAATGGGAGTCATGACTGGTAGGCTTAGGAGTGATTTCTTTTCTTATTTATAATTCTGTAGCTTTCTGTTTCTTTCTTTTTATAATGAGGTGCACTGTTTGAATTGTCAGAAGGAAAAGGTCATTTGAATTTTGAAAAAAATGAAACGAAAATAAGACCCATGCCCTTCCCACCACACAGTGCTGCCCAGCTCCTTTGGGCCCAAAGAGAAAACAAACAAAAAGCTACAGGGGCGGGGAGAAAACCCTGATGAGCGCGTTGACAGGGGAGGGCGGGCAGGAAAGGAAGGTAGGCAGGAACTGCGAGGAGAGAATTAGAGCCGAACTAAACTCATTGTCCCCGGTAGACCATTTTCCTTGCTTAGAACAGGTTGCAAAGAGGGGCACGGAGCTCGGAGTATCGGCATCGTGCCTCCGAGTCACGGGCAGAGCATGAAATGAGAGCACGTGCCCACGGCCAGGAGAGTGTGTGGTGGTCAAGGACACTTCTGGAGCCGGGTAACGTGGGGGCAGAGCCTAACTCCCGCCTTACTGACTGACCGATGGCCTTACCATGTTTCAACCTCTATTTCCTCCTGTCTACAGTAGGGAGAAGCATTTAGCCCCGGCAAATTTATGGTGAGGACTCAAGGAGCAAATGGCCTGCTGATCTCTAGGAAGTACTGGGTTTGGTGTCCTACTTTGTACCAAGGCCCTGCACCCCACCCCCTCGGAATGGAGAATAAAGGGGCACAGGGGAATAATGCCTCTTCTAACTCCAGCCGCATTTTCTGGGGCCTTGTAGGCAGTGGAGAGCCAGGGAGGAGGGTCAAGGGCGGTAGGGAGGGAGTCAGCACTGATTCTCTTTGTGTGGCTGCAACAGGTGTGGGAGGGAAGCCATGTCCCCGCCTGCCCGCCCGCCCCTGAAGCAGCCACTGTAGAGCAAGAAGCACTCGGCCACCTGGCAGAGAGTGGGGACTAAAGAAGACGGCAGGGCCGGGAGGTACGACATGTGCCAGCTGGGTAGGGGTGGCACGAGAGCAGCCGTGAAGAGTCCTAAGGTTTTGTCCAGCCTTGCGTGCAGCTGGTGCCCAGAGCTCGATGAGATGAGTGCTGTGTCCCCCAGCTCGCATTCCTCCAGCTCTATAGAAGCCTGGGCTGCTCATCAAGCTGGAGTGGATTTTATTGTTGTGGACGCCATTAACCACACAACACAGAGGGTGCAGAAGCCGGAGGATTGTTATGTTCCTCCTCTGCGGTATTAAACGTTTCAAGTCGTGATAAAGAGGTTATCAGGGTGTGTAAGATCCCCTCCCCCTACCTCCTTCCTTCTTTCCATAAGAGCATATTGAGGTGTGCCGTGTGCTGGGCTCTGAGGATGCAGACAGGAACACACCTCATGATCTGCCGTGGAGGAGCAGTCGAGTAGGGGAACCAGGTAGGGGCCAGGCAGTTAGAGTGCCCTGTGCGCAGGGGGTCCCCCAAAGGGAGCAGCGACAACACCTATGAGGATGTGAACATCTCTACTTCCCACTGGAGGCCTTAGCTCGTTCCTGAAGGAGGTCAAGGAGTTTGCCCATGGCAAAGGCCTTGAAATAGGTGGCCAGCAAGTGACAACTGAGTCAGAGTAACCTAGACATGTCCAGATGCCAGGAGGGACACTATCAATGCAAGACAGTGAGCCACATGAGTGTCCCTGTGGAGGCTAAGGGCAGTTAGAGTCCATCTTCTTAACTTGGGGCATTCAAGCCCTACTGACAAGCTCCCCCACATCTGGCTTCAGTCTCCCTTTCCAACCTCATTGCCATTATCCGGCCCCCTCCTCTAGCCCCCATCCTACTCTATCCACATCACCAAACATGCCTTTCCAAGTATAGTCCCATTCCCCAGAATGCTCTTCCCCACATCTGTCTTTGGCATAGTCCAATCAACTGGTTATGGCCAAATTTGTCCTCAAATAAACCTGATCTTTTCCTTCCCCTTTATGCCCAGGACACTTAATACTTCTGTTAAGAACTTGACACAACCTTCCTTGTATAGGCAAATGTTAAAAACACAAGCTTGGGAGTCAGGAGACCAGACTTGGAAACACTTACACCTGTGTGACCTTAGGTAAATCTACTAATGCTTTGAGCCCTGTTTCATCCTCTGTGTCCTAGAAATAACAATAATATCTACTTACTAGAGTTATTTTTAGGATGATATGAGGTATTACATGTAAATAATAGTACCTGACATATAGCAAGCACTCCATAAATTACAGCTATTTTTGTAATAAGGCCCTATAATCCCCACCCTAAACTGTGAGCTACTAGAGGTCAGGGACTATTATTAATCTTTGTACTTCTCTTTAGTGTAGTGACTAGCACATAGGAGGTGCTCAATAAAGTTTGATCCGACCTTGAATCATTGTCTTGAAGATACTGGGGCAATCCTGGGGTACTCCAAAGTTCAGGTTGCTGATCTAGGATATATGCATAACCCTAACAGAGTAAGACCCATACATTGCCTACACTTACCAAATAGCCCCCAGAGTTGGGGAAACCCCCCTTAAGGGTTGACTGGGGACGGGTATATGCTTGAAAAGGCTTTTTTTTTTTTCAGGCCATGAGTGGAATACTTGGCATTAAACCAGTATTACATGAGTGGAACTAATGGGATACTTAGGGTGAGAGATCATCAAAGCCCCCTCATTCCCTAGAACAGTCACATGAATTGCCCATGAGCAGGTTAAAGGAGCGCTCCAGACTTCTGGAAGAGATGAGAGAGGAAAATGAGCCACTGCGATCTGCTGGGAACAGCCCAACGAACCAGTGGGGAGGGGGCAGACGTGGAGGAGCAAGCCCATGCTTCTGCTGAGAACCCTACAGGCTCTTGGCGAGGAGGCAGGTGGGGGCCAGTGCTACTGTTACTTAAGACACCACCTGGGCCTGTATGGATGGGAGGAGACAAACAAGAGAGGGACAACCCCTGCCATGTGCTGTGACAGGTCACACTCTTTTATGAGTCTACAACTCCCTGGAATAGACTTTACACACAGTTCTTAGCTCTGATTCCTTCGTACCTCTCCACTCGTTTTGTCTTTGCCCCAGTTTTGTCATCTGTTTCTTTTTCCCCCTTGTTGAAGTTGATACATCTCTGTGAGCCACGACCAGTCTTTTTTGGAATGATGCAAAGCATAAATAAATAATATGTATTTTTTAGATACACAATCTCATTTGATGCTCACAACAATCCTGTGACTTGGATAGGATGTCTTCAGAGAGTATGCAGCTTGGGACAATCTTCGGACTCCAAGCCCAATGCACTTTCCACCCACCAATGACCTGGGGATTGGGAATTGACTTGGCACCAAGCACATTCTGCCAGTCCTATGAGGAGAGCATTGCCATCGACACGGATCTAAGGTGGGGAACCCGCTGCTCACGAAGTTAAGGTAACTGGATGCAGTCGTACAGCAGAGCAAGTAGCAGAGCCTGGATTCTGTCCCAGCCAGTACTCACTGGACTCGCACCTAACAAAGATAGGGAGCTCACTGGTGAGGGTATTAGAGGCCACATCCTGCCATCTACTCAGTCTGCTGTTCTTCAAGTCCCATGGGTCTGTAATAACAACACGAATAAGAGCTTACACGCCTTGACCACCTACCAGGTGCCAGGTACCAGACTAAATCCTTGAATTTCATGATCTCATTTAATCCTCATAATAATCCTACGAGGCAGGTACTATTTTGCTGCCTTTTCTCACTTCACTCCCTCTCCCTGTGTGACCTCATCAATACCCACAGCTAGTTAGTATCTATCCTCAGATGGAAGAAAAACGCTTTTATCCAGCCCAGACTTCTTTGAGCACGCCAGACCAGTATTTCCAATTGCCTACTTGGCTTCTTACTTGAATTTATTCGTGCATGCATTTGGCAAATATTTATTGAGCACCTACTGTATAGCCAGCACAGTTCTAGATGCTGAAGACTGTAATAATATATAAAATAGACAAAAATCCCTTCCTTGTGGAGCTTATATTTTGGTGAGGCAAACACAAGAAGTGAGAAAAAATACGAACTATCTAGATAGTAAGAAGAACTAAGGTAAAAAAATAAAGCTGAGAAGAGACTATGAAATGTTGGAGGAGTGTTGACATTTTTGGTAGGGTGGAAACAGAAGGCCTCACTGATGTAGTATTTGAGTAAAGGAGGTGAAGGAGGGAGGGAGATAAGGGAGGCCTCTAAAACACCTCCAAATCAGCATGTCTCAAATCCAACCCCCCATTTTCCCCTCAAAACCTAATCCTTTTCCAGTGATCTCAATTTCAAGAAATGATCCCACTATCTACCTATTTAGTCAAGCCAGAAACATAAGCATCATCCCTGACTCCACACTTTCTCCCTTCCCCACATCTTTGTCACCATATCCAATCCATCACCAAATTCTGTTGATTCTACCTCCTAAATGCTTCCCCCATCTCCATTATCATCACTATGAGCCAAGCCACCACCATCTTTCACCTGGACCAATGCAATGGCCTCCTGCTTCTACTCTGGCTTCCACCTAATTTGTTGTCCTCACAGCAGCCAGAATGACTTTTTTAAAACTCAGATCTGGGGGGTGCCTGGGTGGCTCCGTTGGTTAAGCATCTGACTCTTGATTTCACCTCGGGTCTTGATCTTAGGGTCATGACTTCGAGCCCTGTGTTGGGCTCCATGCTAGGCATGGAGCCTTCTTAAAAAAAATTTTTTTAATAAATAAATAAATAATAAAACTCTAATCTGATAATGCTTTCACCTTGCTTAAAGCTTACCAAGGCATCACATAGCTCTTATTGGTAGGATGAAGACCAAACTCATGACCTATATGTGATATGACACCAATCTCTCCAGCCTCTTTTACACCAGTATTGCCTCCCACACACAAACACACAAACACACACCCACCATGCTAGCTTTATTTGAGAATCTTAAACAAGGCATGTTCTTGCCATGATAAGGACTTTTAACATGCTCCTCCTCCTTCTTGTAACGTCCTTCTTTACCTGTCTCAAGCAGACCTCTCTTACTTAGTTACTACCCCCTTCAGAGCCCAGCCTCCTTTGATCTTGATGACGTCACATTTTCCTGTTAACAGTTTGTCATGACCCCATGGATTTTCCCTTTCTAGCACTTTTGCTCATGTAATTTTACACCAATATGTCTATTTGATTATTGTCTACCTGCCCCACTAAAGTGTTGACTCCGTGAGGATGGGGACTTATATGCTCATCATTGGATCTTCAGCGCCTAGAACAGTGCTTAATACTTAAGTAGGTGCTCAACAACTGTTTGTTGAGTGAGTGAAACAACAAATGAATGAATCACCATTTCATAGATGAGAAAAGGAGGCTCAGAGAGGTAAAGTATATCACTCAAGGCCACATAGCAAGAGCAGGGACTTGAGTCTAAATATGTTAGATTCCATCTCCCATATTTTTTCTCCTGCTACTTGCTGCCTCTTGTTTTATGTTTTTAACTTCACAAGTTACATGTGAATACATTCATGCTGTAAAAATTCAAACCATAAAGACTTGTAGAGAGTAAAAAGTAGAATTCCCCTGGCCTTGCCCCTCCTGAGCAGTACCACTGTTAACACCGTGGTATCTGTATCTCCAAGGCTCCTTCCCTGCTGGTACTGTGTGTCTATATACCTGTATCTCTATCTATTACACACACACATACACATGGATAGACATAGTTTTATTGAGTTTTGTTTTTCACATTGATGGATCATACCAGGTGCATCCTTCTGAGATTTCTTTTATTAACTTAACATTATACTCTAGAGATCTTTTGATATCAGTACATCAGCCTAGCACACTTCTTTGAGAATGTGAAGTGATACTTAAAATGTACAAATGCCATTAAGTCACTATTTTGTTATCAAAAGAGAGTCAGATAATAATATTTTAGTGTACTTTCTCTAGTATATGTCACTGTGCTACATTTTAGGGATCCACAGATGAGGAAGACTGTTCTTGTCTGTATCCTGTCAGCATAAAGCTAGGAGGCATGAGACAGCATGGCAGACTCAGGGCAACAGAAGTAACTTTGGATTATCAGCTCCTAAATGCAAAGGCAAATGTGGGAGAGGCAGAGCATGGGAGATAAGTAGGGGCTAGATCATGTAGGGCCTTATTTATTATGTTAAGGAGTGTGGACCTTATCCTGAGGGCACAGGGAACCATGTAAAGATTACTGGTTAGGAACGCGTTGGCTGTAAGTAATGGAAAGTGTGCTAATATATGTTTTCTCAAATGTAACAAGAAGTCTAAAGACAGGCAGTCGCTGGTTTGGGTTCAGAAACTCCACAAAGTTCTTGGAGCCCAGGCACTATCTTCATATTCATCACTGTGAATGTGTTCACTTTCACCCTCATGCTTATTGCCGCAGAGTCACAAGATGGCCACCACGGCTCCAGGCATCATGTGCACGTTGAAGGAAGTTAAAAGGGGAAAAGGATTGTTCTCAGGAAAGCAAAAATTTCCCGCAGAACCTCTAGCAGATTGAAGCTTATAACTCTGGCTAGAATTGTGTTATATGGCCCCCCAAGCTTCAAGGAAGGCTGGAAGAATTAGTATTTAGTTTTTCTAGCTTCTGTAACAAGGGCACATAATGATCAAGAATGGGTATTTAGGTACCCAGCCAAAATGATTTGCTTAACAGCAGGATTTTACTCAGGGAATTGGCAGGAACTAACCTATCAGGCACCCCTGTCCCTGTGGTGCCATTGTGATTCTGAGATTTGTTTGGCAACTCTGAAATGTTGGGAAATTTTTCAGGCCTGAAAAATTGCATTAGCACTCAGTCTCATATGTCTAACCTGACAATATCTGTCAAGAGAATTCCTGGTGGTGTACAAGGAATATATGATGCCCTTTTCAAAGTCGGATATTGCCACTTTCACCTGGGGAAACTTTCACTTGGAATTGTAGCTGTTGGCCTAAGGCTGTCTTGGAAAGCCCATACTGTCAAGACACAGTTCTACGTCTGCTCAGGAAGGATCTGATTGGAACTGATTGAACTCATAGGACTGTGTCTGCTGCCGTGCATCACCTTTTGGCCAGTCTCACTTGGCACTTGTGTGTATGCCCTGTCTGGGAGACTCAGAACCCAGGAAATGCCACCACCCACAAAAAAGGAAGATCAACTGGAGTCAGTCTCTGTCAAGGCCCAGGAAGAAGAATGTACTCATTATTCAACCTGCAAGGGCTACCCTCCCGCATTACAAAGATGAAAACAAATGGGATCCATAACCCGTTTTTAAAAAGGAGAAGAAAAGGAGGAACTGGGAGTTCAGGCTCTGCTGCAGTCTCTTGGCCCCAGCACTCAGCACTCAGATGGGAGGAGACAGCTACTTCTTCCCACTCTTTTCTTAACCTCCTCTGTCAAGTCAGAGGGGCTCAGGTATTCATGAATCTGGACTGCTCTAGAGAAAAGATCCTGGATGGAGCCCATGAGGGGAATACTTTAAAAATGACTTTTCAGGGCGCCTGGGTGGCTCAGTCGGTTAAGCGACTGCCTTTGGCTCAGGTCATGGTCCCGGAGTCCTGGGACCGAGTCCCACATCGGGCTCCCGGCTCAGCGGGGAGCCTGCTTCTCCCTCTGACCCTCTCCCCTCTCATGCTGTTTCTCTCTCTCTCTCTCAAATAAATAAATAAATAAAATCTTTTTAAAAAATGACTTTTCATATGTAGTTGGGGGCAATTAGAATAATCGACAATGTTTTTTGCCCTGTGTGAATAGTTTAATAATTTATCCATTTACTCTTGGCCTGACCTCCCCAGAGCAAACCAGGACAACCCCATCTTGTAAACCAGAATGTGGATGACTCAGACAGAGTATCCTAAGCTCTAGACTCCTTTAATTCCCAACTCCCACCCCTCCATATTAAGGACATATACAAGTTTTTTAGTTGCCTTTTTATCAAAATCCTGAGTAGAGAGAGTTGGCTAAGGTCACTTTTGCTCTGAGAAATTAACTACCTAAAAAACTATGGAGCTTTATAAAGGACAAGTCCACCCAGACACCCACCTCCATCCGTGTGTGACTATCAATTCAGACTTCATAAGTGACCTGTCCTGTTTACATCAATCAGTGTTACTCCTTCTTTGCATGAATTACCCAATCTCATGACTATCTGGAAGCCCCCGGTCACTATTAGAGCAAGGGTCCCAAATGGCAGGATCTTCTGGCCCAGTAAGAGCCTGAGAATCTATAATTTAAAGAAGTGCCTCCGATTATTCTCATATGTAGGCAGGTTTGGAAACTAGTTAACCTAGAGGTCGTTCCGGAAAACTGGAAAGACATGATGTGGTACAAGGTAAATTTCTTCCAATAGGGATTACTCACCACAGAAACATCCAGGCAGGAGAACACCTCAGTCCTGCACCCACGTATCCATTTATCCAGCTGATCATCTAGGCAAAAACTATGTTTTACAGAGTAGGTCAGGGTAAGATTGACTTCTGCTGCAGAGTAATGGGGAAACTAACAAATCTTTAGGAGGGGAGTGACATCATCAGATTCATCAAATCACTCTCACATCTTCTACTGTCCCAAACTGAAACTGGTTCCTGGGTCTTTTCAAGGTCTTCAGGATGGTAAAACCTATTGCCATCTTCCCTTAAGTAAATGCATGTATACATATCCATTCATTTGACAAATATTTATTAAGTACTTGCTATGTGTTAGACATCTTAATGGGTTCCAGAGATATAGTGATGAACAAGCAGGGCAAGAATCCTGTTCTCATGGGGCTTTCCCTATTTTTGGCTACCACCCTGTGTTGCCACATTCCTATGCAAGCCTGAGAAAGATCCCAACATCCACAACAGAAGTTTAGTAGTGCAAGTGAGCTCTGATACCTGGTACAGTGGACTTGAGGGTGAATAGACTAGAAGGGTCAGCATGTCTAGAAACTGGCCTCTGACATCACATGTGCTAGCATGATCTTAAGATGGTGTGGTTAGCATGGCAGAGACTGCTAGTTGTTACTCAGTATTTCTTCACTCCTTCTATTATAATAACAATATTTTGCTGGGCACATGATCATCCAGAATGAAGACTGTATTTTCCAGCCTCCACTGCAGAGCTAGGTTTGGCCATAAGACTAAATTTCGACTATTGGAATGTAAGCAGAAGTGACATGTGCAGTATCTGGGTTGTTGCCTTAAATGGAAAAGACATTCCTTACCCTTCCCTTATTCCCCTCCCCACTGGCTAGACATCATGGTGAACCATCTTTGACTATACAGATAGAGTAATATCCTAAGGATGGCAGAGTACCATGGTAGAAGGATCCTGGGCTCCCGGATAATTCAGTGAGCAGGGTCACTATACCAGCCCTGGGTTACGTACCTCCAGATGGTTACATGAGAGAGAAATCAACTTCCATCTTGTTTAAGCCACTCTTACCTGGGGTTTCTGTTACAGCAACAGAACCTACATCCTAACTAATCTGTGTACAGTAAGAAACTCATTAGTTACCTGAATGACAATAGATTCAGTGGATTGGTGAAGGCAAAACTTATATGGTAGTTGAGGAACATGGAAGAAGCGAGGAAGTAGAGATGGTGAATGTAGGCAACTCTTGCAAGAAGGTCATCTGTAAGAGCAGGGACAGCTAGGGCAGTAGCTATAAAAGATGTTAAGTGGAGAGAAGAATTTGGTCTTGGTGGTGTGGCGATGAGAAATTTGATCATGTTTCCCACCAGATTATGGAAGGCTCCAACAGAGGACATGAGATAGAAATACAGAAGGGGTGAAGGGAATTGATGGAAAGGAGTCCCTAAGGAGTCAGGAAGGTTGAGCTCCAAAGCCCAGGTTAGGGAAGGGAGAGCCAGTTCTTCGGAGAGGGAACTGATAAGGAAAAGGTGAGTGTGGGAACAAGTGAGCAGAGGGCTGCTCAGGAATCCAAGGGACAAATAATGATCTTAAGTAAAGGTGGTTGTTTTCAAATAATATGAACACTTGTGGGAAGCAATTCTTACCCTCTGAAACTCCTCATATGAGGAATCTCTAGCTCTCTGATACTCTCTTACACAATCCTACAATGAACTTGCAGAGAAGATACTATAATTATGCCCATTTTACAGATGCGGAAACTGAAGCCCAAATAGGTGAAGGGGTCAATGGAAGGGCACGCATACAGTGAGTGGAAGAACCATGACTTGAACTGAGGTCTAAATACTTCTCACATGTGTGCTCATTTTGCCTCAGCTTTAAGAATGAGTAAGATTTCAATGCAGATTTCAATCTTGAAATGAAGTGTAAGTAGACAGAAGAACTGCAAGTGCAAGCAGACAATAGATCTGAACAGTTCTATTTGTTTTAAAGATCTTTTTATTTATTTGAGAGAGAGTAGGGGGGAGGGGCACAGGGAGAGGGAGAGAAAGTCTTAAGGAGACTCTACACTGAGCACAGAGCCCGACTCGGGGCTTGTTCTCACCACCCTGAAATCATGACCTGAGCCGAAACCAAGAGTCTGATGCTTAACTGACTGCGCCACCCAGGCGCCCCTGAACTGTCCTATTAATGAGCTTCACTGACTAACCCTTATGGAGCACTCCACCAAACAACAATAGAATACACATTTTGTTGAGGACACAGGAAACATGAACCAGGATAGACCATATTCTGGACTACACAATGAGTCTCAGTACATTCAGAAGGCTTCAAGTCATACAAAGTCTGTCCTCTAATCACGAGAATTAAAATAAATTAAAAATCAATGATGGAAAGATCTTTTGAAAAGGCTTAAATATTTAGACACTAAATAACATATTTTTAAATGAACCATAGGTTAAAGAGAACTCAACAGTGCATTTAGAAAGTAGTTTGAATTGTGCACATGAAAACACAACATTTAAAAATTTGCGGGAAGCTGCTAAAGAAGTAGCTATGGGGGAGGATTTATATAGCACTAAATGCCTGCAGTAGAAAAAAAAAGAAGGTCTCAAATTGTTGGCCTCAGTTTCTTCCTTAAGACACTAGAAAGAAAGAGGGACGCCTGGGTGGCTCAGTCGTTAAGCATCTGCCTTCGGCTCAGGTCATGATCCCAGGGTCCTGGGGCTCCCTGCTCAGCGGGAAGCCTGCTTCTCCCTCTCCTACTCCCCCAGCTTGTGTTCCTGCTCTTGCTGTCTCTCTCTGTCAAATAAATAAATAAAATCTTGGGGGCGCCTGGGTGGCTCAGTCGTTAAGTGTCTGCCTTCGGCTCAGGTCATGATCCCAGGGTCCTGGGGCTCCCTGCTCAGCAGGAGGTCTGCTTCTCCCTCTCCCACTCCCCCTGCTTGTGTTCCCTCTTTCGCTGTGTCTCTGTCAAATAAATAATAAAATCTTTAAAAAAAAGAAACTATAAAGAAAGAACAGTGAGCTTAAACTGCACAGAATAGGCAAATATGTCAATAGAACTGAATAGAGAAGGAGTTGGCAAACTTTTCCTTAAAGGACCAGATAGTAAATATTTTAGGATTTATAGTCTCTGTTCCAACTACTCAACTGTTCTGTTTTGGCACAGAAGCAGCCATAGACAATATTTAAATGAATGAAACCTATATGTGTTCCAATAAAACTTTATTTATGGACACTAAAATCTGAATTTCATAGAAGTTTCATGTGTCATGAAATATTTTTCTTTTTCTTTTTCTTTTTTCAACCACTTAAAAATATAAAAAACATGCTTAGCTTGAAGGCCATATAAAAACAAACACATAATGGGCGCCTGGGTGGCTCAGTTGGTTAAGCGACTGCCTTTGGCTCAGGTCATGATCCTGGAGTCCCGGGATCGAGTCCCACATCAGGCTCCCTGCTCAGCAGGGAGTCTGCTTCTCCCTCTGACCCTCCTCCCTCTCATGCTCTCTGTCTCTCATTCTCTCTCTCGCAAATAAATAAAATCTTAAAAAAAAACAAACAAACAAACACATAAGAAAAATTTGTTGACGACACGTGGGATAATTCACATCTCTACAGAGACTTAAATATAGTCACATTAGCTTGGAGGAATTTTAGGTGAGACTTCCAAAATACTAGGTAATGAGAAGGGTGGGGGAGAATAGGATGAATCACTGACTGATAAGGTGGCTGTAGGGAATGACTTGGAGAAAACACCTTCTTTCTGCCATATGGGCCAACAGAATTGAACATGGGGAGAGGAGGAAGGGTGGCAGGTCAGTTTGGGAAGGCTCTTTATGAGGCATTAAGGAAAACCCCTCACCCCAACCACAACAGCTTGGCCTTTCCAGCATCCCCCTTCCCCATGGAGGTGTCCGGAGCAAGGCTTTATGATGTTGAAGCCACCACAGGGTTACCATAGGCTGGGGCAGTGCCTTGATAACCAAACAAAGATGAAGGGTAAGGTTCCTCATTGCTCTTTGGAAGGTATATATAGGGAAGGTAGGAGGTTTGGGGTAAACCACTGGGAAACATTGATGTAGCACAGATATGGACCAACTAGCCTCAAGTGCTCAGGAAAGGAAGAAGAGAATGACCCCGTGTCAATGCAGGTACAGAGATGGTGGCAAGGTCAGATGACCCTACCCATGTTCCTCTTTGTCCCCATTGATGCCTCACCTAAGACCCCTACTCTGTCCCTGCTTGGCACAAACCTCCTCCCCAGCCTGCACCCCTTTTTATGAATCCTCCTTCCCACCCAGTCTCCATCCTTTTCCCCCAAATGCCCTGTGTGCTCAGCATGTTGCCCTCCCAGGTGCAAAAGACAACCAAGCAAGTAAGGATGCCCTGCAAATGTGTACCTCCAAAAGATCCTCTGAAATATCTATCACCTGTTCAAGAAAGCACAAGTGAGAAACAAGGCCAACAATATTGTCTTTTAGCACATCTTGAATAAGGAACAGAATCAGAACCAAGAGATCCTGGAGAACTCCACCAATCCAAGCAATTCCCTGTACATAATGAGGCCCAGAGACCTAGAACTATCTGTTTCACCTCCAGAAGAGGCTGTAGAGAAATGGTTAACCTTGTAGAGACCAAATCTTAACACCTGCGTGGTATACCAGTAGCGATGATTAAAATAAAATCAATAAGATTGGAAAAGAGAAGTGTTTCTTATTTTTTTTTTTTTAGAGAGAGAGGGAGAGCAGGGAGGGGCAGAGGGAGAGGGAGAGAGGGAATCTTAAGCAGGCTCCACGCGGGGCTGGATCTCACAACCCTGAGATCGTGACCTGAGCCAAAATCAAGAGTCGGACGCTTAACTGACTGAGCCACCCAGGTGCCCCACTTTTTTTTTTTAAGAGAAGTGTTTCTGTTTCTCTGTGAATTCTCTGATGGGAGGGAGGGAAGGAAGGGAAGGAGCAGGTGAGTGAAAAGGAAGGAACGTGGGGTCCTGCAGGTCTGGAGACCAGATCAGCAGGTCCATAGTCAGCCAGACTTTAGCCAGAGGAAAAGGACAAGGTCAGGGCTGGGCATGGAAGGCAAATTTCTTCAACACTTCATCCCATGGGCAAACGGGAAAAAGGACTTGGTGTTTTTGTGTGTGTGTGTTGGGGGGAGGGCCCAGATGGGTTGAGGTGTGATATATGTGCAATGACAATATGACAACGACACTCTTCCCCCAAAGATGACAAAATCACCTCCCAGCCACCTACCTCATGGTGATGTATGTTGTACCCCACCTGGTGCTGTAAGCAACTAAAGGCCCTTAGGGACCAAAAAACTCACCCCACAGAAAGTCACTGACAGCACCCCACACACTAAAATAATGGTGTCTGGAGGTCACAAACCCCACATGAATTAGGAAACTTTCTTTCATTGAAGTATAATTAATATACAATGTTATAATAGTTTCAGGTGTGCAACATATTGGTTCAACGAACTATATATTACACAATGTCACCATCTGTCACTATACAATGTTATTACAATATTATTGACTATATTCCTATGCTGTACCTTTCATCTCTGTGACTCATTTATTTTATAACTGGAAATTTGTACCTCTTAATCCCCTTTACCTATTTCACCCACCCCACAACCCACCTCCCCTCTGGTAACCCCCGTTTTGTTCTCTGTATTTAAGAGTCTGTTTGGGTTTTGATTGTTTATTTGTTCATTTGTTTTGTGTTTTAGATTCCACATGTAAGTGAAATTATATGTATTTGTCTTTCTCTGACTTATTTCACTCAACATAATACCCTCTATGTCCATCTATGTTTTGCAAATGACAATATCTCATTGTTTTTATGGCTGTGTAATATTCCATATATATGAATATATTTTTATTTTATTATATATAATAAATATAAATAAATATATTTATTATATATAAATAAATAAATATATTATATATAAATATAATATATATATATATATCACATCTTCTTTATCCATTCATCTATCAATGGACACTTGGGCTGTCATCTGTATGTCTTCTTTGGGAAAATGTCTATTCAGGTCCTCTGCTCATTGTTTAATTGGATTTGGGGTTTTTTTGGTGTTGAGTTGTAGAAGTTCTTTATATATTTTGGACATTAACACCTTCTTGGATATACATTTGCAAATATTTTCTCCCATTCAGTAAGTTGCCTTTTTATTTTGTGGATGGTTTCCTTTGCTGTGCAAAAGCTCTTTACTTTGGTGTGGTCCAGTATTTTATGTTTGCTTTTGTTTTAAGGCACTTTCTGATTAAGAAGCTTGGGATGGAGCAGTGGCCTACCAAGGATGGAACAGTGAAAGCCACCTACCCTAAGTGCAGGCAATAATAGGGAGCATTGTCCACAGAGAATTTTAATACCAGAGTTCTACTGAGTAAAAGCTGGTCTTGTTTTTATTAGTAGACATACACAATATTTCAAAATTTACCTTGGGAAGTCACAGGCCCCTAGAATAGCTTAGACAGCCTTGAAAAAGAGGAATAAAGTGCCTGGCTGGCTCAGTTGGTTAAGCATCTGCCTTTGGCTCAGGTCATGATCCCAGGGTCCTGGGATCGAGCCCCGCACTGGGCTCCTTGCTCAGTGGGGAGCCGGCTTCTCCCTCTACCACTCCCCTGCTTGTTCTCTCTCTGTCTGTCAAATAAATAAAATCTTAAAAAAAAAAAAAAAGAAAAAGAGGAATAACATAGGAAGAGTCACTTTGCCAGATATGAAAGCTCACTCCAAAGCTACAGTGATCATGACAGAGTGGTATAGGCAGTGGGATAGATACATTGATCAATGGAGCAGAATAGAGAGGTCAGAAATGGGCTCATAAAAATGAGCCTGAGTGATTTTTGACAAAGGTACAAAAGCAATCCAACACTATTTTCAACATATGATATTGGAACAATTGGACATCTGTAGACAAAAAAATATTAATATGTAACTAAACTTCACACCTTATGCAGACATTAACTCAAATGAATCACAAACTTGATTATAAAATGTAAAACGATAAAACTTCCAGGAAAAGAGCACAATAGAAAATGTTTGGAACCTAGGGCTTAATCAAGCTGTTCTAGATTGGAGACCTAAAGCACAACCTGTAAGAGGAAAAGGGTTTATGGCCTCATCAAAACTAAAAAGCTCTGTTCTGGAAAAGACCCCATTAAGAAGATGAAAAAACAAGCTACAGCCTGGGATGAAGTGTTTTGCAAACCACATATCTGACGAAGGTCTACTATCTAAATCTTTCTCAGAACTCACCAGTAATAAAAATAACAACCAAAAAATCCAATTAGAAAATGGTCTGTTATGGAAACCGTTCATGTGTGCTCAGTAGCTGCTGGTGAGAAACTAAGCCACATGAAGGAAAAGTGCTTTCTTAAGCAGACATTTCTTTAGTTCTCTAGTGAGAAGGACCTTTCTGCCAACATATGGATGAGATGTCCGGGGCCGTTCTGGGGTCAGTGAACACCCCTAACTGGGAAAAAGCATGCTGAGAAAGCAGTTGAAAACCAATCCGGCAAATTTAACATCAGCTCTCAGTTCTGCAGAAGCTGGGCAAAGTATTTTAATTCTTTTGATTCACACTAGATATTCTCATGTTGTATATCGTCATATGGCTTACATTAATCATGATAGGAAATTATGTAAATGGTGACCGCAGTTTTGAAGCAAAGATTGGAACTCATTGTCTGCCAAACACAAACGTACTTACAGGTATAGTGAGCCTTTGAACTCAGGACCGGCATCGTACATGTTATTATATTTCTTTATGTATGCATAGTGGTGTTTCTTGAGCACCCAGTATGTGTACATATTTGAATTTTTAAATACATTTTTAAGTTTATCTAGACATTCATTTTCATGAATGAATGAATAGATCTCAAAACAAATTCTGAAGAATGTTTCGTTTTTCCCAAAGGAAAGGGAGGAAAAAGAAAGTGGTGCTTTTCACTCTAGATGAAATGTTGGTATTCCCAAGTAGAGTTCTCTTGGGTCGTCAATGAGGATATGGGGCATATTTATTTTAAAATTAATTTTTAACATCGTATGGAGGCAGGGACTCTGAGCGGGCAGTTAAGGGCCCTAAGTCCTAGTCCAGGCTTGACCATCCTGGTGTGATCTTGACGAAATCCCATCTCCTTGCTGGGCCTGCATTTCCAATCTGTAAGAGGAAGACTTTGAACTAGAACATAACATCTCTGGCCCTTCCATAGAATTCTATGAATGTGTGTGTGTGTGTGTGTGTGTGTGTGTGTGTCCTTCCATTTATCTACTTCAGAGAATAAAAATGCTTTAGCGCTCAGGGTATATAACCCAAGCTGTTACATTTAATCTCTGCACAACTAAAGATGCTCTTTCCTGTATGTTTAAATACAAGTAAAAGAAAAGACTGAATAAATTCCATGGTGAATTACATGGTCAGTGAATCACAAGAGTAGAAGCCCTTGGAATTTTGCAGCTACTGGTAGATTCAAAGGATGTTGCTGAGAGGCAAGAGATTTAGCAAGTAGTTTCCTGTTTACTGAAACCTGGAAGGTGTTGCTAATATTTGGGACAAAAATAGCACAGATTGTTTAATTGAACAATTAGATTCTGGGATTTCATGGACTTTCTAGATTTTAAAATCATCATCTATGACATGCAACCATGTCTGTCTTGATTTTGGTCTGGCCCTGAGTTATTAGAAGAGTTAGCCACTCTGAACTAGGTGGCTATGAGGGGTTGCGACTTAGAGGGGACACTGCTGGTGGAGTTCTCATCCCTGATGGATGTTTTCTAGTAGCTCTGTAAGGGCCTAGGTCTAACTATGTAAGAAGTTGACTCAGTCCTTTAAGAATCCTTCCCTGAAAAGAACTTCTGAAAGTATCTCCAGAGACCATCTTGGAGAAGGAGCCCCAGCCTCTGTCAGGAGCCTGTCCTGGTGGCGTGAGGCCCTCACCATCTGAATCACTTCTTTTTAGAGCTGACATGATTCCTTTGGGTAAGTGCTCAAGCTGCAATTCTGGGTCTTGGATCAAGGGGCCTAAGAGCCCAGTGTGCTGGTGACTTTACTTCAGTGTGGACGGAGAGTTTGGTATGGATATGAGAAGAATAAGGTTCTGATGACATGCCAGGAATCAAATGGGTACAAGTCCAGAGGTAGCTTATATAAATATACAGGATTGGAAGGTGAACCTGACTAGAAATCTGTGTCTCCTTCACTCTATTGTCCAAATGGGGGAAATAAAAATAGAAGTGTGTACTTACTCAGTGATCAGAATTAGCTTTCTTTAATTCTAAGTGGCAATCCCGGTGTAATATATATATATATATATATACACCCACTATATATGATAAACATATATTATATATTTATTTATATATAAATTATTATATATAAATTATTATCACATATATTTCATATATCATATATCACATATATATTTCATATTTCATATTTCATATATATCATATATAAATAATTGGGCCCAGCTACCTCCACAGAATAACAGCTAGGAAGGCTATGTTGGATGACAAAATCAGGACCTGACAATGCAAGCTAGACTGAGTAGCTGAATTATAAAAAATATGAAATTTAAGGCGAGTCGACAGTGTAGTGTGCTTGTCCATGGACTTCTGGACTGGTGAAACTTGCTCTCTAGAGTGGGGAAGTGAGTTCTACACTGCTCTGTGCTGGTCACACCCCACCCAGGAGGACTAGTGTGTTCAACTCTGGCTGCTACACTGGGCTGGTGGATGGAAAAGTATATATTGCAAATGTTTGTGAAGAGAGACACCAGAATGCTGAAGGGGACCTAGAACCATCCAAATGAGAAAGAGCTGAGGGGAGTGAGAATAAGCAGCCTGGAGATGAAGAACCTTAGAGCCCAGGGCTGCCTTGGAACAAATGCAGAGTAAACTCTTTAAGTCCCAACTAGGAGGAGTGGGTGGAAGGTGCAACACAGAATAGTGAGTAAGAGCTTCCCTAGTCGGGGACTCGTTGCCCCACATGGTAGTGATTTATTCATCCCTGAAGGTACTCATGCTGGCCCTTCACTTGGCTGGAACACTGAGGAGGAGACTCAAATAGCACATGGATGTGACCCTGTGATCCACAGCATATGACATAGGACCCTCCCCAACATGTGGAAATAGTAGAATATCTCCTCGAGGGCATTCATGTATAGATCTATAGATGTAGAGGTATATAGATATATAGATGCCTAGATATATATCTCAGATGTAAAATTCAGTAGAAAAATATGGTGTCCATCATCTACCAGAAAGGACACAAAGACATCCTATGACATTCCCAGATCCAAAAAAGGTAGAATGCTCCTGACTAAAGTTGACATGGTTGCCTATTTTTTAGCAAGTGCAATCCTGCGCAATGCTCTCTTGGGGGGTGGCTTACCTCCTAGTCTGCTGTGCTCTTTCGTAGCCTAGGCCCTTCCATCCTCCCCAAATGAACTGCAACTGAAGTGCTGACAAGCTTGAAGAAAGTGATCAAAAGTAGACTGAAACTCACTGTCGACAAGAATGTTCTTATGTGTGGCTGAGTTGAGGGACATCTGAGAGTTGAGACATCAGGAATTGCTCTGAGTAAACAAGTTCCAATCCCCTGGGAAATTGTCTTTCAACCTCATTTGTCCCTGAGAAACGTCCATCAAAGACTTGCTGTGGCTCTGTGTCTTGTCCTGCAGACTGACACCCCCTCCAGACATGGTAGTGCCAGCTTGCCCACCAGTGGAAACGTTCTTTGGATGGAAATAGTCATTTTTGTTGGTGACATATGATCTTCTAATTTCTGGGGATGACTTTTTAAACATTTCTATATCTCTAGGACTTTTCTTTCCCATCTCTCCTGTCCTTTTTCATTCCAAATGAGTTATTTTTCTGTGAACATGTCTTTACAATGAAGACACAAAAGAATGCTTTGTAAGAATGGTGAAATTCGGGTTCTTTCAGACAAGGAGGGTGGGGAGCCTTTTTTTCAGCCTGCAGGAAAGTTGTAGGACAAGAGTTGATCTATTTATTGGGACTTAAGCTAGAGCTAGTCTTTTTAGCCTCCATTTTTGATTTCCTTCTTTGCCCTGCTGATTTAAATCTGTCCTAAAGACATGATGAAAAGCATGCGGTGTGACATCTGGAACATGGTAGAAAGTGAGCTGAAAAAGAAAACGACCAATTCTTCATTCTGTGGCAATGCTCCTTAATGAGTGAGCCAAGCACTGTGGCTTTCAGGCACTGTTAGACTCACAGGGAAACTTCAAGAATGTCTCATCTTGGGGGCGCCTGGGTGGCTCAGTTGGTTAAGCGACTGCCTTCGGCTCAGGTCATGATCCTGGAGTCCCGGGATCGAGTCCCACATCGGGCTCCCTGCTCAGCAGGGGGTCTGCTTCTCCCTCTGCCCTCTTCCCTCTCGTGCTGTCTCTCATTCTCTCTCTCTCAAATAAATAAATAAAATCTTAAAAAAAAAAAAAAAAAAGAAGAATGTCTCATCTTGCCCCCTCATTTTACACCAGAGACCCAGCACAGAACTGACTAAGCTAAGTTCACAAAGGCTAATGAAGTGCAGACTTCAGGTTGTCCAATGGCCTGTTAGGTACTCTTTCTACTGCACCGAGACCCCCACCCCCCATATGAAGAAATCACACATTTGCAATAGAGCAGGCCAATGACTCTATCAAGATTTGTGGTTTGAATAATAACCGCCACTGTTCCTTGAGTACTTTATGTGTGTTATCTCATTTATTGGGTTACAACATGTAATAAGGAGTCTGACTCCATTTTTAATGTTTGATTACTGACAGCTTTTACGCCTCACCACTCCCTTTCCATTGTTCCCTACATCTGGGCAAGCTGATAGAAAAGCTTGGGAGCCCCCTCCTTTAGTGACAGCAGGAGATTCAAACCACACAAGCCCCTGCCCACGTGTTCGGGAGCCCTCACCTCTGCCCACCCCCAACCGCCATAAAACCCTGCCCAGTCTCCTTCCCTTGCTCTCTGACGCCATTTTGGGACCAACTTGCAAAGTCTGCTCTGCTCTCCCCAGAAAAACCCCATTGTGTATATAATAAACCTCTTCATACTGTGTTGGTGTGTGTTTGGCATCATCAGTCTTGACCTTGGAACCAAATATGGGGTGGATGGCCACAATACAACAACTCTGAGGTAGATGCTGTTTAGTCAGCATTTTACAGATGACGAAACGAAGGCATGGAGAGGTCAAAAAAATGCACAGAGGCCATGAAAAGGCTTACAAGGTTACAGAAACCGCTTCTGAAGATAACGTCCTGCTAAGATTTCAGTTCAGACCTAAGAATATTCTATGGCTAGTGTGTGCTAAAAAAATATAAACAAAGGATCTCAGATGGATCTCTGACTTCTAGTTACAGTTCTTGCCCAAGATCACCCAGCTAGTAAGTGATGGAGCGGGGACTGAACCCTGGGCACTGGGACTCTGGAATCTACACTCTAAACATTTCAAACTGAGACCTGTCTTACTGCAAAGCCTGTACTCTTTCCGCTGCAGCAGGGAAGTAAGCCTGGGTTACATGAAGCTGTTGAAAGGCTGCTACATGATAATAATAACAATAATAATAATAAACCACGTCATGTGCTAAGTTTTTAATTTAATCTTTATTATAATTCTCTAAAGTCGATACCGTTATTATTCCCACTTTACAGTTAAGGAAATAGGAGGCTCAGAGAGGTTAGGAAACATGCCCAAGATCACACAGCTAGTAAGCAGAGTAGCTGGCTTGGAAAGCTCTGTGGGGAGATGTACTAGAGGCCATAGTCTAATGTTCATTTGGAATGTGGGCATTTTGGATGCTCGCAGGTCTGGAATAATAAAGGTAATATTTTCGATGTATTGAGTGACAAGCCCTTTGCATGCATCATCCCACTTAAACTTAGACCAACGCTATAATGTAAGTACTACTTTTATCCCCATTTTACAGAAGGGCCACCTGAGTCTCAGAGAGGTGAACAAGACATGATCAAGAAAGCCAACTAATGGACAGACCTTGGGAGGAGCTAGACTTGAAGTCTGTCTGATCGCAATGCACAAGCTCTGAAAGACTTACTCGCTGGCTGTAGAGTTTGAGCCCTAATTCTCTTCTCTGCCCATGGAAAGGACACAATATCTAGCAAGGACCTAAGCCATATCTTTAGGGCTGGAGAGCACGGCCAGCTGCCCTGGCCGGCCCTCCCCCCCATCAGCACCTCTTGAGCTGGTGCCGCGTAGGCCTCCTCAGCACCTCCTGTCAGATTCCTCGTTCTTGCTGATTTCAGGGACTGTCACTGGCGTCGCCATTGCTACTGTAGCTCCTCAGGCGGCACATGCTGCCGGTCCTTGTTATCTCTGGACAGCTCTTTTTGGTATGTTAAGGATTTATTCAGTAGAAGGGGAAGAAGAAGGAAAGGAGAACCTTCTGCTGACCATACTTGGCTGCTCGTGAATATCCTGGAGTCCGGAGCCCTGGAAATGGAAACCCACGTAACCCAGAAAGGAGAGTGCTGGCTGGCCTTGCGGAAAATGGAGGCGGATACAACCGCTGGTGGGGATGGGGATTGGGGGGCGGGCTCCAGAACCCTCCTCAGGGAGCCACAAACTCCCACAAGCAATCTCTACCTAGCAACCAAAACCGAAAAGTGAACTCAGTTTCTTCGGGTTTCTTTAGCCAAGATTAGAATGTGATTCTCACTACCTTGCCATAAAGGAAGTTCATGTTCTCACGAGTTGGAGACAGTACGAGGACTTACGTGGCCCCAAAGAGGAATGGAGAAGCGTCATCTGCGAAGCTATTATTAAACTTCTGTTTTTCCCGCCTTGAGAGAATCATAGATGTGGCGGGGTGGGGAGGAGAACAGCAGGGAGCCTAGAAGTAGCGAAAGCACTCTGGCAGTAGAGGCAAGAGCCCTTGAGTTGATGTGAGCAGGTCTAGCTAGGTTCATCGGTTATTCCAGATCTGCCACTGAGTAGCAGTGTGACCTTGGACAAGGCCTCTCCTTTCTCTCCTCAGGCCATTCAAGTCTTTCCTCATTTGAACTTCAGTCATCTGTGCCCTTTGGTTCTTTTCTCTTTTTAAATTTCTTACAGCTCTAGCATGATTTGATTTTATTTAAGAAAATGGCAAACCTTCATCAAGTATCTCATGGTATGTGCCGGGCACAGTGCAAGTTCCTGAAATAGAGCAACATCCAAAGAGCTTGCGGAGTACAAAGCAGGGAGAGTCAGGGCAAGTGTCTCAGAGGAGGTACCTGAGAAGCTGTGCCCTGAAGGATGAGGGGCAGAAGACTAGACTAGACTAGACTAGACTAAACTAGAGAGGAACATACTCTTCACCTCATCTGAAATTTTGGAAAGGCTGGAAAGAACCTGGTTTGTTTCTAGGAACCTGGAGGGAGGTAGGTAATGGTAGGAAATGAGGCCAGAGAGGCAAGAAGCCAAGAACAGATCATGGAAGGCCTTGAATGGCTTGTCAGCTGGTTTGAACTTTGTCCTGTGGGCAGCAAAGGTTGCCAACAGAGGTTTTTTGGAAGTGAAATCACATAGTAAGATTGTTTTTGCAGGAATATTATTCAGGTCTCAGTGTGGAGGATGGCCCGGCGTGGAGAAATACTGGGGGCCTGGAGGTCAGTGAGGATGCTAGTGCGTGAGTTATATTCCAGACAAAGGACAAGGGCCCTCTGGTGGACAATGATTCCACCTCCCGATATTCACACCCTTGTGTAATCCCCTCCCCTGGAGTGCAGGCTGGACCTACTGTCTCACTCCTAAGAAGGGAATATGGCAAAGGTGATGGGATATCACTTCCAAGATCAGGTTACAGAAAGACTGTGACTTTCCATACCAGCTGCCATGTTGTGAGCTGCCCTATGGAGAGGCCCACATGGCAAATAACTGATGTTTCTGGTCAAAAGCCAGCTAGGACCAGCGGGCCTTTCCACAGTCACTTGAGTGAGCTCAGAAGTGGATCTTCTGAGGAAAGCCAACAGCCACTTCAGTGACCTTGAAAGCAGATCCTACCCCAGTGGAACCTTGTGACCCCTGGATTCCCAGCCAACACCTTGACTGCAGCCTTGCGAGAAACCCTGAGCTAGCTCAGCCATGCCTGGATTCCTGGCCCACAGAAATGGTGAGGTATAGGTGTCTGTTGCTTTAGACTGCTGACATTTGGGGTAATTTCTTACACAGTAATGGATATGTAATACAAGCCCCAAGTAAGGCAGGGGGAATGAAGAATGCATGGATTCTGGAAATGTAGGAGGAAGTTGGATTGGAGTGTGAGGGGAAAAGAAATGTCTAGGCAGACATGGGTGCAGTTTAATTAGGGTGGAAAATAGAGTAGAAAATGTTGCTTTGGGAAGTGAAATGATAAGTTAGTTTGGTTCTGTCCAGGTTTGGGGGCGCATGGGACACTACAGTAAATATATTCAAGAGGCAGAAGGATCCAAAGGTCTGAGGCTCAGGAAAATCATATGGACTCGGCTTTTGGGGTTATCAATGCAGAGGTGGCTCAGGAAGTACAGAGACCAAGGCTAGAACTCTGGGGATATTCAACAGTTAAGAGACTGTCCTTCATCATCAGATAATTGTTGTTCTGTGTGTGTGTGTGTGTGTGTGTGTGTGTGTGTGTATCTATGTATATCTTCTTCCAAGCAGTTACCTCCCATTCTAAAATACTTTTCCTTCCTTGCAGCTATTTAGGTCCCAGTTTCACCTCACTAAAGACTCCAAACATTACTGGACCACTCCACCTTTCAGGTTTACCAAGTCCTCTCCAAATGGCCCAAGTTCCAGTTGAAAGAATACCATGCAAATCTGCTGCTGATTTCCCACTGTTCGTAATTATTGGCAACACCTCTATAGTTCATACGCTTTCACACTCAGCCTAATTTATTCTTTTCACAGAAGTCGTATAAAGTAACGTGGCAGGAGAGCTTATTACAGGAAGAAATACAGTACATGGAAAGTCTAGATGATGTCAAGTTGACCCGCAGATCTTTTCAGGGGTTGGTGGTGGTGAGGGTGTTTCTAGCTAACCTGCAGAATGTAAACAGAGCCTGCAGACAGACTGAAAGACAGCTCTATCAGCTCTGCTGGAGGTGTTGACATTGCTATCCTACCCAGGGTGTGAGCACAGAAGCTTGTTACCATGCCAAATTCTGCTGAACTGCTTGGGGCTTTGACATTACAGATATCCTGTTCCTACACATTGAGACTCCGAGAAGAATCTTAAAGTTAGAAGGCATCTTAGAGGTCTTTTTAGACTAGAGTGCACAGGCTAATTGGGAATGTTTCAAACTATGTACTTGCAAAAAATCAATGGTAGTTTAATTGAGCAATTAATAAAGCAACAGAATTCCTTTCAACTGAGCGGTATTAGTAGATGGAATTGCCTTTTATTACCATACAAAGCCACACTAAATTTGATGGAGCAATAGTTTGTTTGAACAAAAGTGATGTGAATATGGGGGCGCCTGGGCTGGTTCAGTGGGAAGAGCATGCGACTCTTGATCTCAGGGTCGTAAGTTCGAGCCCCACATTGGGTGCAGAGATTACTATACAGCCCCTTAAAGATTTTATTTTTAAGTAATCTCTACACTCAACGTGGGGCTTGAACTCCCAACCCCGAGATCAAGAGTCACATGCTCTACCGACTGAGCCAGCCAGGTGCCCTGAAAACAGCATATTTAAAAATAAATTAGCTCTTGGGACGCCTAGGTGGCTCAGTCAGTTAAGCGTCTGCCTTCGGCTCAGGTCATGATCCCGGGGTCCTGGGATCAAGCCCCGCATCAGGCTCCTGGCTCAGAGAGAAGCCTGCTTCTCCCTATCCCTCTGCCCCTCCCCCCACCCGCTCATTCTATCTCCAATAAATAAAATCTTTAAAAAAATAAAAATAGGGGCACCTGGATGGCTCAGTCAGTTAAGCGGCTGCCTTCGGCTCAGGTCATGGTCCCAGGATCCTGGGATCGAGGCCCTTGTCAGGCTCCCTGCTCCATGGGAAGCCTGCTTCTCCCTCTCCCACTAACCCTGCTTGTGTTCCCTCTCTCGCTGTGTCTCTCTCTGTCAAATAAATAAATAAAAATCTTTTAAAAAATAAATAAAAATTTAAAAATTTAAAAAAATAAATGAGTTTTGAGCAGAGTTGCTACCACAAGAACCTAATTGGAGATTTTATTTAGGTTCTTAGTAACTGAAAAAAATTATTTTGTTTTTCTTTTGATAATGATTTGCCTTTCTCCATCTACCGCCAGCTGAGAAGAGGTTCCTGGTGGAGGTAGATGGACACATGGTAACTTATTAAAGGCAGCTTAGGAGACAGTTATAAAAGTCACTGAACAGAGCCAGGATACCCAAATTCTAGTTCACTGACTCTGGCATTAACAAGTTGTGTGACCTTGGCATATTCGTGTCCCTCTGGGCCTCCGTTTCCCTCTATACAAAATGAGGGTGCTACACCGGTGATTTCTGAAGCCTCTTCCTGCTCTAACAGCCCAGGCTAGGAAAATGCATTCGGGTTTGAGGTGGTGCCCGGTGTGAACTGCAGCCCCCAGTGCTACCCTGGTTGCCTCCCAAACACCTCTCACACCACCATCCACCAGGGTACTGGGCTTTTATTCTTTTAAATAGCTGCTTTATTGAGATATATAGTTCAATACCATAAAATGTATCCATGTAAAGCATACAGTTCAATGGTTTTCAGTATATTCAAAGAATTGTGCAACTGTCATCACAATCAATTTTACATTTTTATCATCCTCAAAAGAAACCCTGGACCCATTAACACTCACTGCCCACTTCCTCTCAACTGCTCCAGCCCCGGGCAACCACCAGTTTACTTTCTGTCTCGATGGATGTGCCTAGTCTGGACGCTCACGTGAATGGAATCGTACAATATGTAGTCTATTGTGACTGACGTTTTCAGGGCTCATCCATGTTGTCATATGTATCAGTGCATCATCTCTTTTTTAAAAAATAAACTTTACTTGGGCACCTGGGTGGCTCAGTCAGTGAACTGTCCACCTTCGGCTCAGGTCATGATCCTGGGTCCTGGGATCGAGTCCCTCATTGGGCTCCCTGCTCAGCGGGGAGTCTGCTTCTGTCTCCCCTCCCCTCCCCCGCTCCTGCTCGCTCCCTCACTCTCTCTCAAATAAATAAATAAAATTTTTAAAGTAAAGCTTACTTTTTGCAATAGTTTTAAACTTACGGAAAAATTGGGAGGATAATACAGAGAGTTCCCATGTATTGCCATACCCAATTTCCCTAATCATCAACATCTTATATTGGTATGGTGCATATGTTACGTTAATGAACTAATATTGATATGTTATTCCTCAATAAACTCCATACTTTATTCATATTTTCTCATTTTTCCCCTAAAGTCCTTTTACTATTACAGGATCCTATCCAGGATACCATGTGATATTTACATTACATTTAGTAGGTCATGTCTCCTTAGACTACTCTTGGTTGTGACAGTTTCAGACTTTCCTTGTTTTTGATGATAGCTTTGAGGATTGCTGGTCAGATATTTTGTAGAACATCCCTTAATTAGGATTTTTCTGATGTTTTTCTCATTATTAGACTGATTATAGGTTTTGGGGAGGAAGATCACAGAGGAAAAGTGCCATCTTCATCACATCACATGGATGATACACACTATCAACAAGACTTATCACTGTTGATGTTGACCTTGATCTTCTGGCTGAAGTAGTGTTTGTCAGGTTTCTTCACTGCAAAGTTACTTTTTCCCCCCTTTCCATACTATGCTCTTTGGAAGGTAGTCACTTTGAGTGGCCCACACTTAAGGGGCGGGGAGTTACACTCCACCCCCCCCCAAGACAGGGCAATTACATAAACTATTTATTTACATAAACTATTGAGACTTCTGCACTGGTTGTCTCTTCGCCTCCCCTCATTTATGTATTGATTATTTATATCAGTATGGATACATGGATATTTGTTGTATACTTTGGGTTATAATTCAATACTACTTTATTAACTTTTTTGCTCAAATTGTTCCAGATTTGGTCATTGGGAGCTCTTTTAGTTGGCTCCTGTGTCCCTTTGACACATGTCCATCATTGTGGTGTGTCCATTCTTCCTTCCTTCCTTCCTTCCTTGCCTTCTTTCTTACCTTTCTGTACTTTCTGGCATTACAGGATGCTCCAGACTCATTTTGTATATTTCTGGCCCCAGTCCTAGAATCTAAAATCATTTTCCCAAAGAGTCCTGGTTCTTCTCAATGAAGAATGCTATTAGAAGCTAAAACCTGGATACTAGGTGTGCTTGTTGCTACTGGGGGGCCCTTACCCCTAGGCCTTCTTATCAGTTGACAGAGCTAGGTAATATACATATGTATACTAAACAGTATGTATACAAGTACTCAATTCCTTTTTTTAAGATTTTATTTATTTATTTGAGAGAGAGAGAGCACAAGATGGGGGGAGGGAGGCAGAGGGCGAGGGAGAAGCAGACTCTGTGCTGAGCAGGGAACCCAACCTGGAGCGTGGGGCTCAATCCCCGGATCCTGGGATCATGATCTGAGCCAAAAGCAGAGGCTTAACCGACTGAGCCACCCAGGCGCCCCTCAATTCCTTTTTATTGCAGAAAAATATTCCGTTGTATGGATATACCACATTTTATTTATCCATTAATCAGTTAAAAGATAATTAGGTTGTTTCTACTTTTTGACTCTTATGAATAGTGCGGCTCTGAACATTAGCGTACAAATTTTTGTGTAGATGTATATTTTCATTTCTCTTGGTTTTTCCTAGTAGAATTCCTGGGTCATATGGTAACTCAGTGTTTAATCTTTTAAGGAACTGCCAGACTGTTTTTCAAAGTGACTTTACTATTTTATATTCCCACCAGCACTGTATAAGGAATCCAATTTCTCTACATCCTTAGCAACACTTGCTATTGCCTATTTTTAAATTACTACTATAGCCATCCTAGTTGGAGTGCAGTGGTGCCCTCTGTGGTTTTGACTTGTACTTCTCTGATTAATGATTCGAGCATCTTTTCATGTGTTTGTCGGCCACCTGTATATTCTCTTTGGAAAAACACCTGTTCAAGGCCTTTGCCCATTTTCAATTGGGCAATTTTTTTTTATTATTGAGTTTTAAGTTTTTATATAGTCTAGATACAGACCCCTTATCAGATATATGATTTGCACATATTTTCTCCTATTCTAGGAGTATCTTCAACCTTCTTGATCATATCCTTGGAAGCAAAAGAGTTTATTTTTGACCAAGTCCAATTTATCTATTTTTTCTTTTGTGTTTATGCTTTTGGTGTCATATGGTTTGTTTATTTTTAATGGTGATGTCTTATTTTGCCTTCTTTCCATAGTAAGAACTGGCCTCAGCGATGAGGAACATGACTTGTGATGGTGGGAAGTACAGAATCTGACCAGAGAGCATAAGTTCCTCCCTAAAGAGTCAACAGGCTGCTAACCAAGGTGATAATCATAACTAACACATACTGTACAATGGCTGTGTGCCAGACACCGTACTCAGCTCTCAGAGCATCTTTTTTTTTGAATCCTCACAACAGACCGGAGACATCGTCGTTCCCACTTGACATCTGAAGAACTTGCAACTCAGAGTAAGTAATGTCCTCAAAGCCTACAGCTGGCAAGGAATGGAGCCAGGGTGGCAAATTCAGTCTTGATTTTCATGGGCTTGCACTGATCCCATTAGCTTCAAGCCCCCACAGCCCTCATTCCTTAAACATGCAGTAAACACTCCACATACTTTTTTTAAAGATTTTATTTATTTATTTGACACAGAGAGAGACAGCGAGAGAGGGAACACAAGCAGGGGGAGTGGGAGAGGGAGAAGCAGGCTTCCTGCCGAGCAGGGAGCCCAATGCGGGGCTCGATCCCAGGACCCCGGGACCATGACCTGAGCTGAAGGCAGACGCTTAATGACTGAGCCACCCAGGTGCCCCTCCACATGTGTTTTTGAGAGCCTACTACGGAATAGGCAGTGTGCTAGGTATTGGTGAGCAAACCTTACAGTCTTTGCTCTCATAGAACGTACAGACAAGGAGGGAGACAGTTAATAGAATCACACCAATAAATGTAAATGGACCACTAGGATCAGTGCTGTGAAGTAACCCAGGGTGATGAGAGCTTAAAAGAAGGAGATCTGTCCTATTCTGGAGGAAGGCATCACGGAAGGCTTCCCAGAAGAAGTGCTGCAAGGACTGAGATCTTCTGGAGGACTTTAGACTATCTGAGGGAAGAGCTTGGGAAAGAACATTCCTGGAAAAGGGAACAGCAAGTTCAAAAGCCCCAAGGCAGGAAGGACATGATATATTTTTGCTAGTAGATTTTATTGTCAGGAAATCTGCATCTCATGCACAGATTTGGGGAAATCCCACAGATGAAATCCCACAAAATAAGATATGTATCGTGTACAGCCATCTTTACCATAATCAATTAATGGACTTCAAAATTGGTTTAGATGCGAGACTATCAGGAACTATGATTTTTTTTTAAGATTTTATTTTATTTATTTTTATTTGAGAGAGAGAGAGAGAAACAGCATGAGAGGGGATAGGGTCAGAGGGAGAAGCAGGCTCCCCGCTGAGCTGGGAGCCCGATGTGGGACTCGATCCCAGGACTCTGGGATCATGACCTGAGCCGAAGGCAGTCACTTAACCAACTGAGCCACCCAGGTGCCCCAGGAACTATGATTTACTTACTCAACAAACATTGCCCAAAGGAATCCTGGCTGGGGTTGAGGGAGGGAATAGTTGAGCTCAGAGAGATGGGCAGGAGTTGGATCAAGCAAAGCTTTGGAGGAGTTGGGATAATTTTCCAAGAGCACTCAGTATGGAGCCACTAGAAGGTTATTAAGATGGGAAGCGACAACGATAGGATTTGTGCTTGAAAAGTTGGAGGGAACGTTCTGTGGAGAAAGTGTGTAGGGGAGCAGTGGGGAGCAGAGTGGAAGCAGGAACAGGTCAGAGCCCTGGCAGTGGTCCGGCAAGAAATGTCAGCAGTGTGGATTAGGATGGTGGCCATGGGGAGGAGAGACACAGCACACTGGGTTCCATTCAGCTGGTGGGTACTCATCTAGCCCTTCCTGCACCTGGCCTGGGACCCAACCTAAGGCCTTACTTTCTGCCCCTCTCCCAAAAGGGCAGTGAGGGTTGCTTAGGCCCCCAGGTTTATGTGCCTTCTGCTTCCTCAGTGGCCCCTGCTTCCCGCAGCCCTGGCTCTTCAGCTTGGCTCCCAAGGAGGTCTTTTTTCTCCAGTGAGTGGGTCTGAAGAATGAAGGAGCCGTCACTAATCTGATCCTGCTCCTGCTTACTGAGGAGGGCGCCTGGCGGGGGTGTTGCTCTGGTGTCCTGTCCTGCCTGTGTTCACTGCAGGCCCCAATCCGGAGGAGAGCTGGAGGATTACTGCTCCTGGGGCTCCCTGCCCCCTCCTAGCCCCAAAACAAATGAAGGGAAAGCTGGAACTTTCTTCTTTCACATGGGGACATATTTCTGTATTTGTGTTAGGCAAAGGATTATTCTAACCTGCCTTTTCTGGTGATAACAGGAATACAATCCTATTGGAGGAAATTGGAAAGTATGAGAACATAAAAGGAAGACTAACCAGTATTCATAATACTACCCTGCATTTTTGCATGTTTTTCCAGTCATATATCCTTATTGTTAAATAGGTCATACACACTGAACATACTTTTGTGTATTGTGCTCTTTTCACTTTGTGTTTTAAACGTTTCCCTGTCATTAAAATCTCTCCGCACACAATTTTAAATATCTGCAAAGAAGTCTTTTTTGAAAACATATTTTAAATAACCTTTTCCTATTTGTTGGACATTTGGGTTGTGCATAACTTTTACCATTATAAGGAGTTCTGTGATGAACATCTGTTTATAAATGTTGGTCTGCATTCTGGATGCCCTCTCCCTGGGTAGATTTCTAGAAGGGAGATTAATGAGGGGAGTTGTATGGAGAGGACAGGAAAGAAAATCTCTATGTGGGATAATTCTCACCACAAGGTAGCTTTGTTCCTGTCAGCAGAAAGCTAAAAGATGGGCTGGTCTTTTCCACTGCGTAAGGACCCTGTGCTCCCCATCCCAGATCACCATTCACCTAGCAGAGGCTACTAGGGGTCTGTGTCAGGAATTACCTCTTTTCTGCAGAGACCCCGCTGCATTACGGGCTTAAGAGGCAGCTGGGGCTGGGATTTCAGGGGTTTCTCTCTGTCTTGTGATGGAACAGAGAGCCCTGCAGGCCTGGGAGTCTGGTTCTTCTGTGCCCAGCTCAGCAATCCTGAGCGCTGTTTCCCCGCAGGGGCCAGTTTTGTCTTGTGAAATAAGCTAGAAGAGGCAGGAGTTGGGGGTTTGACCACTTAGGAGCAGAAACCTTATTTTAAGTTAAATCTTACCAGAACCCCAATCTGTACAACAGATGAAGGGGCAGTTGTCCTGCAAGAAGTGTGTGTGGGAGGAGTGGGAGCAGGGACGGGTGCTCTAGTTTGAAAACTCTGGCCTGGAGGATGGAAGTTTCACTCGGGTTCAGTTCCCTTTCCTTCCCGGACGCTGAAGTTGAAAAAAAAAAAAATCTTTCATCTATATTTAAATCCTGCAAATGTGCTGATCGATGAAATCTTTTTTTCTTAAAGACAATTTGGAAATCAGACAAGTGGAGCACAAAGACATGGATGCTCGGAGAGGGAGTGAGCAGTATATGAAACCCGCTGAAAGGGTGACCCTGGCACTTCTAAGAAGGCAGCAACACAATGGGCTCTCGGAGAGAAGCCGCGTCAGTTTATTCCCGCGTTGGCACCGCCCCCTCAGTGGGGCGGAATTGCTTGTTTTCACCCGCCCTTTCCTGGAGTCACTGCAGACCAAACTTGGTCCACAATTGCTAGCAATTTGAACCCAGAGTAACCTACGGCCAGGTATTTTACTGAGGCCCAAACACTGTGAAAGATATGAATAGTGGGGTGGAGATGACAAGAGAGTTTCCTCCCGCCCTGGGGACGTTGGAGCACCGGGGCGACGGTGTGTGTGTGGCCGGGGTGGGGTGGGGTTGGGGGGAGTAGTGAGGCTCACCGACCTGGCCGCCTGTGGGTTGGCTCCCATCCCAGCGGCAAGTGTTGCAGCACCCACCAGCCAGGAGGGGCTCGGGGTCTGTGACCCCGGGATGGGGAGTGGAGGGGGTGGTACGGAGACCTCGGCCGAACCCTGTCCCGGACGCAGCAGGCCCGGGAGGAGCACCGGGTGGAGGGCAAAGCGCAGAGGTCTGTACATCACCGCCGGTTGCCCTCCCACCCCCAGCTGCAAAGTACCGGGCGGGGCGCGGTGGGGTGGGGTGGGGGGAGACAGTGCCAGCGTCAGCGGGGGAGGGGTGGCGCTGCCTTCTCCGGGAGACCCGACCTTTCTTGGGGAGGCGTGGTGAGCTTAGTCTCCAGGATCCGCAGTGATGTGTAAAAAGCGGGCACGACCCCCGAAGCGGCAGAAAGCCTCCGCCCCTCCCCCTGAGGCCCGCCCAGGCCCGCAGGTGAATGGCTGGCCCGCACAAAGGAAGCCGGTTGGAAATGTGGAATTCGGACCAATTTATGGGAGATTCTGTCGCCCAGAGCCCCAGCAGACCTCAAGCAAAGAAACCTGTGATCAAGAGTGGATGAGGATAAGACCAGTGCACCAGGCCAAGCTTATTGGAAAGACCGAGTTTAGTTATTCTGGGATAGCGAGGTAACAGGATTAAAGGGATTAAGGAAATCACCTCAAACAGCTGAGGAGGGGGTAAAAAAACACTGGTTCTATTTGTTTTCTTCCTAGGCCCCAAACAGATACACTGGGGCCGTGTGGCCGGGCGCGAAACGAAAGGCCTTTCGGGGGGCACGGTGGAATGCCTAAGGGTCAGGGATTGGGGGGAAGTGGCGGGGGGAGGGAGGAGTAGAAAGCGGGCTCAAGGTTTGGGATGAGAGAGAGCCTGTTCTAGAAAACCAATAGGTGGTCTGGGTTGACAAGTCGAAAGAAAAAGCCGCCGGAGGAGTTTTAGAGATCTTTTAAAGTCTGAGGTGGACTTTTTAAAACCCAACCTTCTAGTGTTGAATGCTAGCTCCGCCGCTTCAGCCACCACGGTTGAAATGCACTTATTTCCTGCTAGGGATTCCTGTAACCATTTATTTTTTAATAGGATAATTGAGATTTCCGAAGGGTTTTCGTTTTGTAAATATTGCAGCTCGGCTCAAATGTCTTCCCGCCCCAGTGCACAGAGGTAAAGGTGCTCCCTCTTTGGGCCCGTTTCCGCGGCCGCGGGCGGCCCCTCCCCGCCCCGCGTGGCTGCTACGGCAGACACTCCTTCGGCGGACGCTCACCGCTATCAACAAGTGCGTGGCCGCGGGGTGTTGGGCTCAGCGAGCGGGGGGCCGGCTCCCAGCACACGCTTCTGGAAGACCAACCGCTTGCTCCTTGGAGTTTCCGTAGAAAGGATTGGGAGCTGGAGTGTTTTGGATGACCGGGAGTCAGAAACCCTCTCAGATCACGCTCGCTCCCCCCCCTTCCCCCCGCAGGACGGGACCAAGGCTCTTAATACCGAGTGATAGTCCCCTCCCCAGCCCGCGCATATGTTTCAGGCCCGCAAAATTATCAGGACTCCATTATGTTGGTTATAAAATTTATTGATCTCTCATTTAGGAATTAAGAGTAAAACCTTGAAAAACCTGAAACAAAATAGCCCCTTCCCCACCACCCAAACGAAATCCGAATACATTAGCGCGACGAAATATCAAACAGATCACGGCAGAAATCACCAACTCAACAGCCTAAATGCGGACTGGACAGAAGCTGTCCCGCGGCCAGGGGCGGCGAGGCGGGAGACGCACGCACACCTGGCTATAAATTAACATTGGCCTGAGCTGCCGCGCCACTCCGCGCGGTCAGCCCCCCAAAAACCCACCAGGAAAACCGATGCAACGCGCCGGGGCGGGGGGAGGAGGCGTTGCAGTTCTCAGGCCAGCCTCACCCGAGAGTACGTTTCTCCTATTCACTCACTCCTTGGCTAACAGTAAACTAACGAGACAACGTTTTCAAATGCAACAGAAAAACCCAGGAACGCAGGAGGAGGAGGGGGGCTGTTTTTTCTCTGCAAACATCACAGCGATTCCCAGCCTACAAAAGGGGAGGGAGGGGCAGCGGCGAGGGGTAGGCGAGCTCTACAAAGTCCCATTTCCGCTGCTCAGGACTTCTTTTTGCTTTCGTACAAAACCCGACAGCTACAGCAAAACTTTCTGTCCTCCCCATCATCGGTACAAGGCAACAGTCCCAGGCAAGCAAAGCTAAACGACAAGGCGTCCCAACTTGGGGGTGCGGGGCGGGATGGGGGCGGAGGGGCGGCGCGCGCCGGCGGGCGCTCAGATGTGGGTCAGCGGCACCGTTCCGTTGACCGCAGTCCCAGCGCCCTGGTAGTGCTGGTGTACGCTGTGCAGGCGGCCGCCGGGCAGCGGTGAAGCGGCGTCAGCCGCGTCCCCGCCGGGTGGCAGGTACATGCTGATCATGTCGCGCAGGTCGCCGAGGCACGCACGCTGCGAGTGCGATGTGATGGCGGGCGGCGGCGAGCTGGGTTCGGTCTTCACCACCGTGCCCATGGGGCCCAGGCTCATGGCGGCGGCCGCGGCGGCCGCGGCGGCGGCGGTGGCGGGCTGCTGCCCGTAGGCGGCGGCCGCGGCAGCGGCGGCCGAGGGCGCCATGCCCCCGTAGCCCGAGGCGGCGGCGGCGGCGGCGGCGGCGTTCATGTAGCTCTGGGCGCCGGGCGGCATCATGGGGCTGTACTGCAGGCCGGCCATGTCGTAGCGGTGCATCTGCGGCAGCGCAGGCGGCGGCGGCGGGCTGCTCATAGTAGCGGGCTGCGCGTAGCCCAGCTGCTCCTGCACCAGCGAGTACGCGCCGTTGGCCCAGCCGTTCACGTGTGTGTACGTGTCCAGGCGCTGGCCCACGCCCACCGGGCTACTGGCGGCGGCGGCGGCGGCGGCGGCAGCAGCGGCGGCGGCAGCGCCCGGGGGCAGCAGGCCGCCGGGCAGGGAGTACTTGTCCTTCTTGAGCAGTGTCTTGGTCTTGCGGCGCGGCCGGTACTTGTAGTCCGGGTATTCTTTCATGTGTACGGCGCGCAGTCGCTTGGCCTCGTCGATGAACGGCCGCTTCTCGGCGTCGGTCAGCAGTTTCCAGTCGGCGCCCAAGCGCTTGCTGATCTCGGAGTTGTGCATCTTGGGGTTCTCCAGGGCCATCTTGCGCCGCTGCCCACGGGACCACACCATGAAGGCGTTCATGGGCCGCTTCACGCGGTCCTGGTCGCTGCCCCCGCCCCCGCCACTCGAGGCCCCACCGTTGCCGCCGCCTGCGTTCGCGCCGCCGGCTGCGTTCGCGCTACTCTTGCCTGCGCCGCTGGGGGCTGCGGGGCCGCCTGCGCCTGCCGCTGGGGTGGGTGGCCCCACGGGGTTCTTGAGCTCGGTCTCCAGCAGGCTGTACATGGCCGGGGCGGGAAGAAGGTGCGCCAGAGTGGCGGGAGGAGAAGGCGCTCCCGGGGCTGGAGCGGCCACGGTGAAAAGGCCTGGGGACTCCGTCGGAGGGGCGCTCGGGGGCCGGTGGGCCAGCGGGTCAGGCGGGAAGGGCAGGCTTGCCAAAGTGCTCCGCGCCAAGTCGGCAGGAACCCGCAGGCTACTCGCACCTGATGCGTTGTCTCGAGCTGGCCGCATTCGCAGTCTGGCCGGGCGCTCGCTGGGTCCCTTATATACCTGCTCGGATCCCCCGGGGTTGGGACTCGGTCCGCCCCTCGCCACCGGGAGGCCCCGTGATTGACAGGCTCACAGTGATGCGCCCTGGCCAATCATCACGGAGTCCCCGTTCGGCCCCACTGGAAAAAAAAAGTTCGGGGAGCCCTTTCGTTCACCCCCACGCCCCTCTTGGGCCTGGTGACGTGATGAGAGTTATTCAGGAGGCGGGAGTCCCAGAGAGCCGCTCAGAGACCACCAATTAGGGTCTCAAAAAGTTTGAAAGAACGAAACTCGAGGAAGTGACGGAGGGGGGAGGGGGCGCGCGAGCAGAATTGGGGGGAAGGGGGGCAGAGGGGCGCCCACGGGGTTCAGAAAACAACTTTGCAGCCGCGTCAGGACCGAGCAGTGCCTGGTCCCGGGGCCACCCTGCAAAGCATCCCGCTGTCTGCGCGGAGGTCCTCCGACCGCTTCTGCTGCAGCGCTAGGGATACTGGGCATCGCCAGTTACCCGGGAGAGCTTGTGGACTCAGGACGCAACGGAGGCACCCCGGGTTGCGGCTCCAAGAAGCCCTCCCTAGAATCGGCCCCTGTCCCAGCAGGACCCTCTGCCGGGAAGTCGCGGGCCTGCGCTCCCAGGACGGAGCCGGGGTCAGGGACCGGGGCACGGGAGACAGGCTTCCGAACCGCGGAGCGCAAGGGGGCTGTGGGGCTCTCCGCTGGTTTGAGTGAAGGCGAGCAGTCAGCCGCCTGCTGCCCGAGCCGGGCGGAGGCGCTCACATGCGGTGGCGCGGACAGTGTGTGTGGGGCGGAGGGGGTGAACCGGCCTCGGCTCTCTCGCTCCAGGCCCCCGCTTAGCGGCCCCTTTTTGTTTCTGCTCTCTGGCCATTTCGGTTTTTCCAGTCCGATGCCCCTGAGGGGGAGGGTCGGGCCCCTTGGAAAATCCGTTTTCATGGCAACACGGAGCCTCTCCAAGTGAAAGAAAAGTTTCTTGGAGGTGGGGGGGGGGGGAGGGACGGTGGCCGGAGTGGAGCCGAGGCCGTCCTCCGGGCGGACCGCCGGGCCCCCTCCACTGGCCGCGCACCTGCCAGGACCACTGAGCGCTGCTCTCGCTGCGCAGCCGTGCCGCCTCCCCGCGGAGCAGGCTCTGCTAACGGATTCCGTCCTTCTCCTTTTTTGTTTTACAGCCATTCCTGGCCAAAGCCTCGAGACTCGAGCGGGACATTCACCCGCATGTCATGTTGTCTGCCAAAGACTAGTGTCTCGGGAACCCCGGCTACGGGGAGAGGGAACCCGGACAATCGCCTTCGCCAGCCTGAGCGAGTGGCACAGCGTTTGAAACTCCGGGAGCTGCCCGAGGCGACGGGTGGGAAGGAGGAGCGAGCCAGGCAGAAGTGGCAGAGACTGAAAGAAGGTGTCCGCGCCGTGTGGTCCCCTTCCCCCAGCCTCGTGGAAAGATGAGGAACCAAAAGAAAAGCGTAAATCCTAAGTGTGAAAAAAAAAACCCCAAAACCAAAAACCCAGGCTTTTAGCTCCTTAGCGCTAATGCAAAACCAGGCGATCCGGGGACATCTGCACGCTGGGAGCTACCCCTCTTTCCTGCACAAATTTAAAAGTATACCGTTGTGACTTGGGAGGGGGGTGGCGTAGAGCAGGCCAGCCTCCTCTGGGGTGGGCGGACCGCTGGCACTAGAGTCCTGGCTCCCAGCCGGCATCATCTTCTGGAAATTTTGCGTCTCTAAACCAGCCCCTTAAGTTTGGGTTCCACCTGTCTACGTTCTCTTGCTTTTCTGGCCGGAAGGAAGCAAATGTCCACAGTCAAGGGCTGCAGTCCTTTGAATGGATGTACGATTTAGAGTTTTAAAGTAAACTATCTGGAATGGTTCTGTGTATGGATCTTATGTCTGTGTGTCTGTGTGTGTTTGTGTGTGTGTGCGCGCGCGTGGACGGGTGTGCGCACTTAAGCTGACACAGACTGGAAGACGTGTCTCAGAAAACGGAATGATTTGGCGATCTCCACCAGCACTTGTTTTTTTTGGCAGAACTAGCTGATAAAGTCCATTTTTCCTGGCCAAACCCACCTTCTCCCAAATAAGTCAATGTGCGGTAACCCTGCCCGCCTGCCGCCTTCTCCAGATGCCCTCTCGGGTTCTCTGGGCCTCTGAGGCTGTTGCTAAGTGAAGCGCGTTTTAGGAAACTACCCAACCGACGCGCGGCCTGGCGTCCAGTAGCCTGACAGATGTCAGGATTCTTTCCAAGTTTTAGGACCCAAGTAAGCCGTTGTGGTGACAGCGCCTGGGCTGCATATTTCCCAAGGCGAGGGATGCGGCGCTGGGTCTGTACTCCTCCCCGGAGCAGATTATGGGGGGGGGGGGCGTTAGTCACTGCCCCCAGCTGTTTGTCATTTGATCACAACTAGCCCGCGGTTTAGGTGAGCTCATTTGCACATTACATCCTCTGCCAGTATTCCGCCAGGACAGACATCTTCTCCCACAGTCCTGGCTTCCCTCGGAGGCGGCGATTAAAACGGCCTCTGTGCCTGGTGACTCCGGGGTGGTCTAAACAGGCCCAAGCAGGAGTCAAGCCGAATTTCCTCCAAAACATTTCCGAGGAAACGTCCTCAACCCAAACCACCATTTCAATAGTCGAACAAGGTCATTGCAGGCGTGGGGAGGTGGGGGGAAGGCTGGAAGGAAACCCGTTCTCCTGGTCCACTAGCAGTGCAGGCGCAAGCACCAGCCGAGCGGCGCGATCTTAGCTGGGGGTCGGGAGAAGGGTCGCGGCAGGTACTGCTGCCCGAGGGCCTCGATTCAGGAGGGGGCTGCGGGGAGGCAAGACAGCCAGCGGAGCCAGAATCCGTGTCTCTGACACGAACTCTGCACCGAGTGAGGGAAGCAAGGGACACAGCAGGATCCAAGACCAGTTCTTTCCATCCTCTTCCGGAGAAGAGAGCGCGTTCGGCAGCTCTCTTGCCCTTTGGGGCCTCCGGGCACACAGAGCCCCGGATGGCGGGCTGGGAACCCGGCCAAACACACCCTCCCCATTCCCTTTGCCCTCCCAAGAGAGCTCCGGCTCCCTCCGACTGGGGCTGGGGATCCCAAGACCCAGGGCGTGGCAACAGCGCCGTTTGTTGGCTTTGGTTGGAAACTTCACCAAGAGGCGCCCCTTCCCGCCCTCCGGGGCTTCGAGGTCGCCCCAACCCTTTAAGGAGAGGCAGCTGGTTTTGCCGCCGGGCAGAAGTGGTGCTTATCCTTAGAGGGCTGGTTAGCGCGAAACTCGGGGGACCCGGGCTCTAGCGTGTTGGCCTGGCGGGCCGCGGGTGCATAGTGCGCTCCCACTCTTCCATCCTCCGGTTTCGAGCCTTGGCAGAAATCAGGTGTCCCGAGGGCCTCATACCTGCAAAGTATACTTGAGCAGTTGTGCCATAGAGCTACTGGTAGAGCAGAGTAAGGGAGGGGCTATCCCATCACTCGCGGCGGCGGGGGGGGGGCGGGGGGGGGGCGTTGATTCCTTCTCAACTCATCGGGGACCTTTCTCGGGGTCTCCGGCTCTATTAGGACCCAACTCTTGGAAGAGATGCCCTTTGCGTGCATCTCGGGACGGGGTGGGTGCGTGTCGGTGCCCGCTCTGGGGGCTGAGGCCTGACAATAGGGTCGAGCAATCAATCGCCTTGTACAAGAGCAGCAGAGCCCAGAGAGCGGTCTGGTTTTGAGTAAGTGCGGAAAAACGTATCCGGGCGACCCTCAGAAACGCTTTGCTTTCCAGCCAAAAAAAAGTTTGCTTATCCAAAGGCAGTAATTCCTCTTTCTTCCTTGAGAACATCCCTTGACTATCATACACTCTGGCTCCTAGCCAACATCGTGTATTTAGGCCAGACTGAGGGCCTTGGTCAAGAAATCAGAGGCGGGGGTCTGTTGTAGAACCATCTCTTATAAAAGGTCGGAAAGGTTACCAGCACTCCAAGGAGATGGAAGAGACAGCACCTTCTAGTTCTCAAAGCATTCAGTTGGTTCCTTCTCCCCCAACCGCAGTACTGCGCTCCCTGCTCCGCAGCTTCCAATGAAACACTTGTTCATACAGGTCTGGGAAGGAACTTAAGATTCTAGGCTGGCGGTGGGGGGGGGGGGGGGCGGTTAGGTTGCAAACAATAACCTAGTTGATGCTCTCTAAAGAGAGGTTTTATTGGGAGCTACCGAGGTGTGTGGTGACCTGGTCCTGGAGGTACCAAAACGTCTCCGGTGGGCAGTATAACTGTATTGTTGCTCTTTGGTGTAGCTATTTTTGGGAGGGAGGGTGAACTTTTTAAAAGCGAGTTTCCGAAGTTGATTTACTTGGTTAGCTGAGCTGTAATTTATAGACACACTGGGAATCCCCTTGGCCCACACCTTGGCGCTCAGTTGCAAAGATCCCTTCCACTCTCACCGGGTATTAAGATATTAATGACCAGCCGCTCTTTTCCCTAGGTGCGGAGCAACTACAAGGAATTTGACAACCTTTGCCTTCAGCGCCCTCTCGCCGACCTTACAACCTGAGCACTGCCATCTCCCCAGAGGAAGGAGGGCCCTGCCGGGGAACTGGGTCCCGCTTCCAGAGGGTCTTCCGGGTCACTCACGGTTGTCGACCTCTTTGCCTCCACCCCCCCGCCTCCGCCTCCCCACAACTCTCCGCACGCGCTCAGCCCTTCAAGCTGTTGGACCGTACCCCTGCCGGGCAGCCTCCCAAAACCCGGCACCCTACGGCCAGGCCTGCCTTCCCACTGGGCCTGTCTCCTTTCCCACTTCCTTCTGTGGCTGCGAAGGCAAGGCCCTCTACAGCGGCGAGGTGGCCTGCCGGAAGCCAGGGCCGGGAAAACCATCTAGAAATCGTTATCAGTAGGTAATGTTGTCTGAGTTACTCCACACGCTTATTCCGCCAGCGGGGGGCACGGGTCCACTGGAAATGCTCCCCCGGGAAGGGTGCCTGTACCATCACCGGACCAACAGGCGCCGCCGGTGTGACCAGGCGAGACCATCGGCCCCGACCGCTGGGGGCGCAGGATAATGGCGGGCTGGGGGCAGGGGAGAGCATTCTGGAGAACATTCTAAATCTCAAGGCAGCATCCAGCTGTTCTTTCCCCCCTCTCTTTTCTCTTTTCCTTCCTTTCTTTCTTTTCTCCTTTCTCCTTTTCTTTGAAGAGAGTGGAGAGCTGTGGAATTCGATGCGCGAAATTTCAGTGTTCTCTTCGCCTCGCTTTCTGGCCGTCATTCCTTTTCCTTTCATTCGACCTTTGTCGCACACCTACTGTGTGCCATGCTGTGCGCCAGGCACCGCACGGGACCCGCTCTTAAGAGTCCCTTGGCGGCCAGTGGCGGCGGCCGGACGAGCCTCCGCGGGGTCGCCGGCGTGGTGCGCCCGCTCGCGGGGCCACGCGCGTTCCCTGGAGCGCGCGCGCTTTCCCGCGGCCGCGCCCAGCCGCGCCAGCCGAGCGGCGCAAGCACCGGCGCCCGCGTGCCTGGAGCTCCGGCCCCCGTGCGCCCCGGCGCCGCCGTCTGAGTGGCGGGTGTTCGAGGCTCCGGGGCCGCTGCTCGCGACGGAGAGCCGGGCGGAGGACGCGGCCCGGGGACGGCCAGCGTGCCGCTGCTTGTCAGGTATGGAGGTTGCCTGTCCTCAGGCCGACCCGATTCCGTGCGGGCCGGCGGCCAGACGGGGCGACAAAGCGAGGTCTGTCGGGAGGCCTGGTCGCGCTGGCGTTTTTGGCGCCTAGGCCGCCTGTCACCCCAATTCCATTTCTCCGGAAAGCGTCGCTGGGTTACGACCTCGAGGCTTTTCTAATGTGATGTTTGTGTAATTAACACCGTCTCCCCTTGTTTCTGAACATATTTCCTCCCCCAGCACAGCCCAGCTTTCACGTGAAAAAGCAACGGGAAGAACGTCCCAATAACCCTTTTTAATGGGAAAAAACTGCCCCTTTTGTGGAATGGTTTCTTTACAAAGCCAACAACCAACCTTATTTTCTAGTTCCAATGGCTATCCCTTTATGAGTTATATTATTAAAGAAATCCGACACTAATTGTGCCGATTTAACTTGTTAATTAGTTGCAAATAAACTATTCATTAGTGGTAAAATAAAATAAAACCCATGTGCCTAGATATCATTCCACATTCACATATTGTAGTGTCTGCATAGCATAGGCATACTAAATTAAGTTCCTAAAAGGTTTCTCCTCAGGATAAATAATTAAAATATATTCTACTTTAATTGACATTATAGAGGACATAAATGAGCTTTTCCTTTTAGAAAGAAATAGCCATTTCTAAATAAAGCTTGCAGTCTGGAGAATGGAGGCTTCAGCCAAATGAATAGTCATTACTACCTTTTCAACGACGTGGGCCTTTTGATCAGAAAAGAAATTAGCTCTAAAAAACAGACAATGGAAGCCTGCCCTGCAATAGGAAGAAAATTAGACGGCCAAGGCTCTTCACAACACCTATTTCTATAAACCATAGAGCTCCTTGCTTTTCAATTACAGCTGTTCATTTCATATAAGGAAAGGGGAAAAACAGGCCTCTAATGTAAACTCGCTTTCACCATAAAGCTTTGCTCCTGGCTCACAGCCAGGCTGCCTACTTACTATTGTTTTTAGTCCTCTCATCAATTAGCTAATACTATATATTTTAAATGACTCTGAGGGTATTCACAGACTCCCTCCCCCTTCCCCACCCAGACAAAACCCAAGCTGGACTCCCATGAAAAGGCTACCATTCGGTGCACAGACACTTAAATGTATAAAGTTTAATGTTTTTATTGTTCCCCAAAGAAAAACCATATTGAAAACCCTGCTTTGTTTTTTCCCCCTATATTTCTTAGTCCATTATTGAAAGACCCAGACGAGGTGATGACAGGGGAGGGACATAAATGAACAGCTTTCAGTATTGTTTCTAATTGTCCACAGAGCTAAATCCATCATCTCCAGATAATTTTTCTGTGCCTGTTAGACCATAATTTGGTTTATACATTTTTGTGTTTTAAACATATGGATTTTGAAATTTGCTAACCCCATTCATTGGTTTGGTGTCATTAGATATAATTTCATTTAAAAAAAATTACAAAGTCTTCATCTGTTGGTGAAATTATCTGGCCTGCAAAAAGAAAAAAAATCTCGTTTGTAGGGTGTGCTGCAAAATAAAACCTTCAACATACATGAAGTAATAATACGAGAAAAATATTTGGCAGTAAGACCAGAGAGTCTTACTAAGCCTTTGGATGCATGTTGTAGAAACATCAAAATGGAGTTATAGGCCGGGAAGGCTTTGCTTCTTTTTAAATTAGAGTATCTATCTGACCTTTATCAACCTCTATGTAAATTCTTTGGAGAATTAAGCAATAGTGCAATCCTATAGGGTTGGCCTGGGAACGTACTGTTTGGAGTTGTGCTCATAAAAGGACTGAGAATCATCTTTTAAAGTTCAATTAAAGGTAATTGATTCATTCACTATAAAATAAAAAATATTTTTCCATAACTATAAAATCACTTAAATAAAGTAACACAATTAACTATGGACTTATCTCTGATGGGTGTCATTTCTTTTATCCTTTAAACAGCTTAAAGATAGTCTGCCAACATAGAAGGAAGGAATGGACAAGAGTAGAGACACTAGGATGGCTATCCAAAGTATTTCTATAGAGCAATTACAAAAAATTGTTACCAAAATGGTTCTTATGTCCCTGTTTTCAGCATGCATTCCTTGTTGAGGTTGCTTCCATTTAGATGGCTTCCTACCATAATTTTTTTAATATCGAGTACATTAATGTGTTTGCCTTTTGCTTTTGAGCATTAACTTTTTTTGCTGCTTTGTTCAAATGGATGTCAGAAGACTTACCAAAAGCATTTTGCCCGAGAGCACAGACTTGCTATATCCCGTTTTCCTTGGCAGCCTGAAGAAGGGACTCTTTCTTGGCAATCAAATCCCTTGATTCTCTCTGCCTGTGGGTTCCTACAATAGAGGCTAAAGTCTTACCACAATGCAAGTGTGAGACTCTTCCTCTTATCTATTGCATGTGAATAGTGCCTGTTCTCAGAAAGAATTTTACAGAAGCTGGGGGGAAATAGCCACCTTCAAAAGGTGAGGTTTAGTAGCAGAGGTCAGCGGTGTGTGGTTGCATATCAATAACCTGGAAGTTGTCTAGACTGACTGAGAGCTTCATGAGTATTTTGTTGGGTCTGGTCTTACGTATTACAGCACTTAGTGTTCATTTCGGAAGGAGGAATCAAGTATGTTATGTTGTGGGCAGTTGGATTGAAATTTGGGGGGATACCGTAGGTGCTGGCAAAGATACCTGAAGCTTTACCCGCAGCTTTGGAAGGGGACGATATGTTCAGGAGAGGAGAGAGAAACTTTTCTCAGGATGTTGACATGAAACAGAGCCTGTCTGTTTATACTCTCTGTATGGTTTGGGCAAGTTTTTTTTTTTTTTTTATTGCAGTATAATTGACATATAGCATTATATTAGTTTCACTAATATTTTGCATAGCAAAATGATTCGATCTTTGTTTATATTGCAAAATGATTGCCACAATAAATCTAGTTAACATCCATCACCACAAATAGTTACAAATTTTTTTTCTTGTGAGGAGGACTTTGAAGATCTACTCTCTTAGCAATTTTCAAATATGCAGTACAGTATTATTAACTATAGTGGGCAAGTTTACTAATCCCCCTGAACCTCAGTTTTCTCATCCTAAAGGGGTGGGTAGTCAGGCCTTTTTCACTGGGTTTGGGTGGAGATTCAATGAGATAAGACAGTTGAAAGCACCTGGCACTCGTTTTAGCACAGAGCAAGCTCAATTAAGAGTTGTCTTGTTTTTCAACTAGGCTTTCTTATTCCCTTGAAACGGGATTGAAAATTCCTCTAGTGTGGGGGAGAGGGAACCCTGCCACTTTTCTTACCCCTTCCATGGCTTTACACAGATGTTTGTGGAATGAATCATAGTCCTTGAGAAAGTCCTTTTTGAATGAAAGAAAAAAATGAACTAATTACTCCATGGTTCCAATTCTGCATTATGGTCTCCTGCATTTGGCACTGTCACTTGAGATTGTTCCTGTCAAGGCTCTCTAGAGAGCACTCACTGAGATGATGGGGGCTTTGGTTTGTGACAGAGGGGCCCCTTGTATTTTAATTCTGAGATAACATAAAACATTCTTTATAATAGAGACATACTTGCTGTTAAAAATATACAATTAGTGTTATATGGATCTTAAATCTTTTATTTTTGCTTAAGCCGTAAGTTTTAATATTTTTTTTTTCTTTCCAAGCTCAATAGAACGTGTATTCTTTCTACAGATTGCATCAGGAGTCGTGTTGAATTAGGAGAGAAGTCTTGTTTAGATTTCGTGGCTTTTATATTTTCTCTGAGGTCTCAGAAATAGGCCCAATTGGCCAAGCCAAATTAAAAAAAAAAAGTACCAATCACCCGCAGAGATTAAAGTCTTATTCTTTCTCACAGTGACTTCTAAAAAGACTTAGAGAATTACAAAAACCATTTTTAAATAAGTAAGCTAGAGAGACTTCGGTTCAGATTAAGAGTAATTCTGCAGTTAGTCCGTGCCGTTGCATTTGAAGAAAGAGATCTAGCATGAGACTTGGTTGACACCTAGTAAATTCTTGCTGAAAGATTAGGTAGGGCTCTGATGGATAAACATACAGCACAGAGGAATGGTTAAGAGCCCAGAGCTGGGTCGGTCTCTGGCCTTTAATAGAAGTTAAGCTTCTCAGAGCTTCAGTTTCATCTATAAAAATAGGAATTGATTGGATCACTACATCAAAAACTAATTATGTATGGTGACTAACATAATAAAATAAGTAAATAAATAAATAAATAAAAATAGAAATTGATAATACTTACCCCTTAAGTTGATTGTGGAAAATAAACAAATTATGTAAATAAATACTGAACTCAGTGCCGTAAATGTTAGATTCTCATCATCACAGCAACCTCATGAGCCATGTAGCACAGATGCAGGCAAACTTATTTGTATTTTACCAGACAAGGAAATAGTCTTAGAAGGATCAAGTGACTTGTCCAAAATGGTGGATCTTGTTTGCAACATCAGGCATGGGAAGGATTCCTCTTGACCCCTTGTCCACTTGTCTTTCCACCAAACTACAGTTTGCTTATACTTTGGCAGTGACTGTATTGGGTTGCACAGCATACAGTGTTATTGATACTGTACTGAGAAGCATGCCATTATTTCCTCCTGTATTTAAATAAAGTCCCTGATGATGGCCAGATGTCTTAATAAACAGTGACAAATGGCAGAGGAAGAATGAGGAAGGACCCTACATCCCCTCAGTTGTTTCCCCAGTGGAGGGCTGGAGAGAGACATCACCAGTTCCCAAGATGCACTAATTAGAAACATTAAAATCAACACTGAGTCAGATTCAGGATTAGATAGGTAAACCAATATGCTAGTGTGAGCTTCTCAGTGCACACTAATCTCTCATGGGATGCTTATTTCCTTTCATTCTTAGGAGTTAAAATAATCCCATATTTTGTTCATCAGCCCTGCAGGTGGGCCTCACGTTGAAAGTCCTAGCAAAGCAGTCTGATGACCCAGCATCCAATTCACCAACAGTGACCTCTTACTTTTCCCAGTGTTCAAGTTAATCTCTTGGCTTATCTCATACACATGCAAAGGTGGGTTTGCCAGAGGTTCTAGGAAATTGCAATGATGGTGACCATTTATTGAAACCTACTATATGCTGACACTGTACAATGTCACTGTATGTGACACTGACACTTTACAGATGTTATCATGTTTGTTTAAGCCTACCAGCTGGCTAAGGTTACACACACAGTGGCAAACTTGAAGATTTGATCTACCTGCAAATGATGGGTTCTTTCCTCTGCACTGACCTAGGAGGGCCTGGTTCCCTTGTTACGTGATTTTGGACAAAGCCCCTTCCTCTCGCTGGATCTCACTTTCCCCATGAGTGGAATGAGGGGGTTGGATTAGATGCTCCCCCCCCTCCTTTTTTTAAAGTAGGCTCCATGCCTGAGATCGAGAGTTACATGCTCTACTGACGGAGCCAGCCAGGCATCTCTGGACTAGATGCTTTCTAAGGGCCCTTTCCCTTGCAAGATATTGAAGATTCCAAGATTCCAAAAGTTCTCATATGCCATTTTTAATACTAAGTAACCTGAAGTGGTCCTTGATTTTCCTCAGAAACGGTCATTCTCCTAGATGTAGTAGTGAAGTTATCAGCCCCACCACCTCTGGCAGCAAGCAAAGGCTTGTAGAAATAGAACAAGCTAGGAAAGCTAGATTCCAGATCTTTATCTACAAGAGAAGGCATTCCAGTCTGCTGTGGGCCGGGGCAGGAGAGCCTCCGGGATTGTGGTACATACTGAATGTTTGTATCCCTCTCAAATTCATATGTTGAAGCCTAATCCCCAATGCATGGTATTTGGAGGTGGGGCCTTTGAGAGGTAATTAGGTCATGAGGATGGAGGCCTCATGGGAATGGAATTAATGCCTTCATAAGAAGAGGCCAGAGAGCTAGCTCGCTCTCTCCCAAGTGCAGATACAATGACAAGTCAGCAGTCTGCAATGAGGAAGAAGGCTGTCCCCAGAACCCGACCATGCTGGCACCCTGATCTTGGGCTTCCCAGCTTCAGCCCCATGAGAATTAGAGGTCTATCGTTTAAGCCACCCAGTCTATGGTATTTTGTTATGGCAGCCTGAGCTGCCTAAGACAGTTGGAAGAGTAGAGGGATCAAAAGGTGACCTAGAGCAATCCAGCGTTGCCAGCGACATACTCTGCATCTTACGTGAGCTTTACAGGGATTTCAGGAGGAGGAAGACTCCAGGGATCTCATGCCTGCCCCTTTCTGATCTCTTTAGCCCCAGCTCTTTTGTCCCACCTCACCTTGCCTCTAATGCACTGTGAGGAATTCCTTCCTAAGTGTTCTTGATCAAGTTCTGCTCTTTGCCTCTGTCTTTACACATTTGCTTCCCCTACTTGGAGCTCCTTCCCTAACCATCCTCCCCTCCTCCTTCCATTATATGACTAGATGCTACTCAGTCTTCAAGATTCAGCTCCAGTCCCATTTTGCATAACATCTTTCCTGATTTCTCCCCCAGCCCCAACACTCCAGGCTGGGTTAGGTGCCTTTCCATGATGCTCCCAGACCACCCATGTGTTTATTTTCTCAGAGCTCTTGCCACGTTGTTTAATCACCATCTGTTTACCTGTCCATCTCACCTCCTCGCCGTGACTTCCTTGAGGACAGGGACCTTCTTCCTTTCTGGTTTCTTCAGCACTAGCTCAGAGCCAGGTGCATGGGAAGCACTTAATCAGTGTGGGATAGTTGGAAGTGATTAGGACCCTCCATGGTAGACACTGACATGGGTTTTCATAGTGCCAAATAACATTTGGATCCTGCCCTCAAGGAGTTCTCAGCTCAGTAAGAAGTAGCTGGTCATCCAAGAGGCAGGTCTGGCATTGCTTGGGGGGCTAGGAAAGCATGTGGCATGAAGGCATATTCAGGAACATAGCACTGATTGGCCATGAGTTTCCTGCTACTATTCCTGCCCCCCACCGCCGCCGTATGCATCGGGTGCCCTGGCCATCGTACAGATTTTATCCATGGAGGTGGTGGGGAAAGGGGTAGGGAGCTCATATGGCTGTATGTTCCATGTTCCTTTTGCTGAACTGTGTGCCTTGGCACAGGCCTGCATCTGTGGGTAGGAAGAGGTTCCTTCCTTTGTTACAAAGGCATTCTCTACTCGCCAAGCCATGCACCTAAGCAGCTGCTTGCATCCAACCAAGGAGGTGCCTTGTTTTCATTTCCACAGTGGAGTCCTGTGGTGTAATTCTGATGTTTTGTATCTCAGAATGAATAGAACAGTGGATACTAGTGTGCATCAGAACTTCTTAAACCTGGCACTGTCGTCCTGAGTCTGTCCTCAAACTTCCAGCCGTACGGATGGATGTAAGTGTAGTCTTGGGGACTGTAGAGGAGAGGTGTTCACTCTGTGCTGATGGATGTCAAAACTGGAGATGAGAAGAGTGCCCACAGTAATCTCCACAGGCTCAGGCATTTCTCTCCTTGAACTTGACATTAGTGCTGAGAGTCAAGAGCAGGCCCTGATTAAATTGGAGTGAGGATATTCAGAGTTCAAGTTCTACTTAATATGTCATTTAAATCTTGTTGAGTCTCAGTTTTCAAATCTGTAAAGTAGAGCTCGCTGTGTGTGTGTGTGATCCCTTAGCTTGAATGCTATGGCCTCCCATGGTAGAGGATCACGTTGAACAAATGCTTCTCAGTTTGTTGTAAGCCTTTGATCAATCTTCAGAATCTTTGAATGATTGTCTTTGCTAATTTTGACTAGTTTAATAGATGCCTCTCCAGAGGACAGACTTCTCCAAGCCATTCCCAATGTTGCTAAATCTCTTTGAAGAGTTTTTAGCAGGGGAGTGACATGGTTAGATTTGTGGATTGGAAAGCTCCTTCTGGCTGTTGAGTTTAACTCCCGGGTGCCTTGTATCAGTTATGATAATGCGTGTGAAAATTCCTGGTATATGCTTGGTGCTCGAGAGATCATTTTGGTTGTTAAATTGTTTCTTATCATCTCAAACATGACCTTAGGGGAAATCACTTCCTGACCCTGGGTCTCAGTTTCTCCAACTGTAGAATGCAGGTGATCTGTTTTGTTTGTTAGTTTGTTCATTTGTTGGTTCATTGCGATCTTTGGTTCTCTCCTTTCTCTTAGTGACCCTCAGCCCAGATAACCTGGGTTCTCCTTCACTCTATTTCATTAGAGCTTTTATATCTTTCACCTGACATAGTTTCCATTTGATTTTGGGATTTCAATTAAGTTTTTTAAATACGTAATGGTATTCTCTGAAAAGAGGCAGTTATAGTGGGTGGCCTCCAGGAAGAACTCTGTAAATGAGAAAGCAGACCCCATTTTAACAGGCTTTGTGGTTGCCTTTTGTCCTCATTTTAGTAAGTTAGCCCTTACTTTTGAGGAGCTATACTCAAGGTTCATGTAGAGATTAGATGTATTATCTGACATCATAAACTTTCATTTTGGTAGGAAGGAAATAATTGGTTGCTCAGTCATTTACAGTTCTATTAAGTCAAGAAGCTACGCTGATGCTAGTTTTGTTAAATGCTCATTTTTAAAATCAGTTGCTCTGCCTTGGAGTGTGGACGAGACAGACGCTGCTCTTCAGGAGCTCAATCTATTAGAAGAGTAATGGAAACAGACGGAAAAGCCATTTTGTCTGGGGTGTTTTAGAAAGGATTCTTGGAGAGGGTGGGCTCTGTGTTGTAAGCCATGCCTCGAAAGGCACAGATGTCAAGGATCCCTGATGAAGAAGCTGCTAGCACAAAGGCCACTGGATAGGATAGTGTAAGGCATGTTTGGGAAACGGTAAGTTCAGCGTGGCTGGGAGCCAGAAGGAGCCACGGTGTGAGGTGGGAGTTGGGGCTAAATTGTGGAGGACACGGAAGGCCAAACTGAGGACTTTGGCTTTATTCTCTGTGTATTGGGGCTCTCGCAGAGTCGCTCCCCACCGCCCCCCTGCTGCCAACCTCAGGTAGGATTTGCATACAGTGTATCAACAAATTCTGAACAGGAGAGTAATCATTATAGGAAGGTTCAAAATCAGTTATCTATGGTAATGGAGAAATTTGGACTTTTTTCAGTTTTCTGAGATATTCATCAAAAACAAAATGCCTTGGTAAGTGCGAGTGCACAAGAGAGGCAATGTGGAGAAACTGTGAGGTACTGCCCCCCAAATCCAGAGACTGGAGTAGTATTGTGCCCACAGTGTCACCTGAGGCAAGTCACTTCCCTTCTGTGAGCCTCCACGCTCATCTGTGAAAGGGGGATGAACATTGCCTTCTCAGATGGTTATGTTAATTAAGGGATGTAATAGAGAAAATCTTTTCGTTAACTCTAAAAAACTATCTGTATGGGGTGCCTGGGTGGCTCAGTTGGTTAAGCATCTGTCTTTGGCTCGTGTCATGATCCCAGGGTCCTGGGATCGAGTCCTGACAGGGCTCCCTGCTCAGCGGGGAGCCTGCTTCTCTCTCTGCTTGTGCTCCCCCTGCTTGTGCTCCTTGTGCTCTCTCTGCTGCTCCCCTGCTTATGCTCTCTCATGTTCTCTCAGTGCTCTCTCTCTGTCAAATAAATAAAATCTTGAAAAAAATAAAATAAAATAATTATCTGTAAGTAAAGAATCGTTTTTATTTTTTAATATTTCAATGAAGCTGCATTCCAAAGTAGAGATTCCTGCAGGCATTTCAGCCCATTTAGCCTCAGGCCAGTGGGGGGAGGAGTTGCCTCCCACTTTCACTTCCCACCCCAACCCCCCCACTTCCTTACAGTTTTTTTTTATTTTGTACTCCCCCACAATCAACACAGGTTTAACATTTTTCTCCAGAGTAAGTATCTTTCAGCCTAATTGTGTGCTCCCACTAACCAATTAGCTGCAGAGCCTTTATTCATTTCATTCATTCACTCTGTAAGTGTTATTATTGTATGCCAGACACTCTTCTAGGCACTTGGAAGACATCAGGGGACAAAACAAAACTCTCTGCTCTCTGGGAGCTTACATTCTATTGGTGTGTGCGCGGTGGGAGACAGGCATTAAATAGTTAAATATGAGAAAGTTAAATATGTGGTATATGAGAAGCTGATAAATGCTATGGAAAAAACTAGGGCAGGGTGAAGGGGGTTGGGTGTGCTGGGTGTGAGAGCAGTTTACAATTTAAATGAAAAAAAAAATACATAAAAGGACTTTGTAAATGGGAAAGCTTTAAACAAATGTTCAAGATTTATACTTTTAGACAAGTTCGAAACTGCCAAAGTTGTCTGCATCTTTTTGTAGGATCATCTCACTTTAAGGAACTTCTTTCATTCAGTCAGTCATTTTGGTGGATGGGGAGCTGGGTGGACTAGGTGATGGGGATTAAAGAGCACACTTATGCTGAGCAGTGAGTAATGTATAGAATTGTCGAATCACTGTATTGCACGCCTGAAACTCATATAATAATGTATGTTAACTATATTGGGATTAAAATAAAAAACTTAATAAAAAATCAGTCAATCAGTCAATATTTATTGGATGCCTGCTTGGCCAAATGAATTAATGCTGAAGATAATAATGATAGCTATTATTATGGAGTGTCTACTATGTTTTAAGCATTATTTACATAGAATCTCATTTAATTCTTGTAAGAACTCAATAATGTAGGCATATGTTGTCCCCAAGTGAGCAACACTTAGAATGTAGGCAGCAAGTATAATAAAGGAAACCCTTCTTTCTGAAAACCAAAAGTGGGAATAAAATGGCTTTGATGGGGACTACTGATGTCTTTCAGATTGGTAGGGTCAACTGTTTATCAAGTTCTGGCACTGTCCCCCGTCCATTGCCTTTGGTGCCATTGCTTTATCAGAAGTCTCCAGTAGACTCAAGATGTGGTTGTTTTATTTATTTATTTTTAAAGATTTTATTTATTTATTCGACAGAGAGAGACACACAGCGAGAGAGGGAACACAAGCAGGGGGAGTGGAGGAGGGAGAAGCAGGCTTCCCACTGAGCAGGGAGCCCTATGTGGGGCTCAATGTGGGGCTCGATGTGGGGCTCAATCCCAGGACCCTGGGACCATGACCTGAGCTGAAGGCAGGCTTTTAACAACTGAGCCACCCAGGCGCCCCAAGATGTGGTTTTAAAGAAGTTTTCTTACCAGCTGCTGGGTTAGGCAGATTGATGTGGTGGGTCATCAAGCTTTATTGTACATAATTGAGGACCCACTGTACTGAAATCCTCAGTTTTGTAAGGTGAAGTCATGTGCCCCTTCCTTAGAGAGGAACAGTATTAAGGAAATTATAAGAATGGTTGAACCTTTTAGCTTTTTTCCATTGTAGCTACTAAGTTCATAACAAGTATAGTGTCATGTCCAAGTTGGAAGCTCTAAGGAAGAAAAGCCTCAGCCTCTAGATTGCATAGAGGTAACTAATCAGCTAAGAGGAAATGAGGATGAGGGACTTGGGAAATGTAGAGTTGGGAAGACAGGCTGATGAGGAGTCCTGCTTACGCTTCCAGGCCAGGCTGACCCGGGTTCAGTGAGGAGAAGGACCTAGTGCCCACTCCAACCCTCCCATCCTCCAGCCCTCCTTCCTTCCAAGTGCTACAGTTCACCAAGTGTCCGGCTGTTGCTTATGTGGAGATCCAGGTAGAAATGACATTTTGCTTTCTGCTGGAGAAACCAAAAATAACCAGAGAGTGGGCTATTAAACTCTGCCAGTTCGGCTCTTTCAATTTATACCTCTTAAATGCATGGTCTCCTTTCTGTACCCAAAGCCACTGCTTTTACCACCTCTTTACTGGTGTATTAAAAGAGCTTCTTAATTCTACTTCTTTCTGATATCCACTTTAACCCTTTTACCTGTTCTGAGCTATTCAGGGGCTATCTACTTAGTGTAGAATAAAGCTAGACTCTTAAATGTGGCATGTGAGGGTCTTCGCGATTTGATCCCAGCCTGCCTTTCCCTTCTTCCCTCCCGGTTATGTGACCGGACCTTTCTGTTTCAGTTCCAGCTTTAACCCCTCCATCCAGGCAGCTGTCCCTCGTCCCCTGGCATGGTTTTGTGTGTGGTGGATTCTGTGTATAACCTGTACATCACGTTGCTTTATCTGCACATTGTTTCAAATTACTTGAGACGAGCATTATTCATTTTGTCTCCCAACTGTTTTATTCCTTTGGCCACCACATCCAACTATGAGTCACTTAGCCCTCTCGTCTCCACCGACATGTCCTGCATCCCCCTGGCGCACCCTGCATTCATTTTCAACTCAATTCAGCTCACGCCATTTACCAGGCAGTGTGGTAGTTTCTGGAAGTAGGAACCTGAGAAAGATGTGGTTGTTGTTTTGTGGGTCTCCCAGTCTAGTGGGGAGACTGCAGGGGACAGAAATTCTTCCATGCTGTCTGTAGAGCCTGCAGATAGCTTTGGAGTGGTCTTTGCTCTGGGTCTTCAGCAGGAACAGCCCTACTTGATTCTTTCATTCTCAGGATTCTGTAGAAGCTTTTGTTTGGGTGGGAGGCAAGGGGATCCCACTGCAAAACAACAATTGTTTGAATACCATTTTAAAGTAAGAAATACTGTGTTAAGCACTATACAAACAGTCCAAACAAAAGAGACAGACACCCTGTCTTCTTGTTTGGCAAACATCAGTTTCTTTGGTAAGCCCCCGCCAACCATCTTGACACTTTCGGGGAGTTTGGAGGTAGGTGGGCGAGTGCCCTTCCATCTACCTTGCTGAGTGAATACCCCCCCTTTTCACCAGTCTATAATTCAGAGGTCTTTAAACTTTGGGGGAGAGAACATGTTAGCTACCTCAAAGCAGTGAGTCACCCTGAAAAAAATTGTGCTGCGTTCCCTGTTCCTGGGGTGGCCTTAGCGGCTCCCTTTCTTTGTTGACCTCAGTGAGCGCCCTGACCACAGGGAACACTCTGACCACATTGGGGGGGAGAGGAATGCCCTTGCTGGGTTTATATTCGGCAGCTCCCATATCCCCACAAAGGAATGTGCCTCTTGAGGGCATGGCCTCTCTGTGTCCTCGGTGCCTGGCAGAGCGCCTGCAGAGAACAGATGCTTGTTCAGGTTTGAGGAAGGAAGGGAAGAAATATAAGGGGCGGGGCTGCAAGCGGGAGACATAGAGGAAAACCTTGACCACAGAGTGCCACCCATTTCCCAGCACAGTGCCTGAGAGATCATCTGGACCTGAAGAGCTGAGTGGTAAGGGGAGTGGAGAAGCATGTCATGAGGGGAGAGGAGAGCATGGGCCAAGGCACTCCGAGATTCTACTTCCAAGCCTTCTGGATGACTTTTGAGGGGACGCACTGCTCACCTGGAATCCAGTCCTTCTCTATTACTAGGCCTGAACAGAGAAGGGGCAGCTTGTCTTTGAAAGAATTTCCTCTGTTAAGTGGGGACTTGAATCCAGAGAAGAGATGTCACGATATTCCTAATTCTAGGAAGTTGTCACTTGACCCAAAAGGGTTTTTAGGATGGTACTTTAGGAAAGGGTTGAATGTGGCCTTGGGGAAACTAGCGTTTCCAGAGTACAAGCTCAAGGCTCTAAGATACTTTCACTTATGAGTTTCTTTACTGACCCTTCATCCCCCTCTCCCCCAACCGCATGCCCTGCCAGGAAGCCAAGTCGAGGCATGTGATGGTGTCTTCAAGGCAGTCACCTTTCTAACTTGTTAAAAGTCAGGATTCATGTTTGAATCTAGAGCCGTGTGCTGAGGACAAATTTCTTCAACATTTACAGCCACCATTTCATGCCACAGGAGAAGTTTTTTTCTAATTCTGATTGATTTAGAGTGACATTCTAGTTACTAATGTGCTACGTTAATCTAGTGATCTTTAGTAATTAATGTCCTGCTTTATTTATTCTGCTTTGGCCACCTTGATGGTAACTTAACGATTCTTTACCCAGGGAAATCACTGTTTTATCTCCCCACCCAGTCAAATTTTCTGCAAACTTTAGATGTGAGAGATATGCAAAAATGCATACCTATCATTAGGAAAATGTCTTCATTAACACATAAACAATGGTTCGTTACCCACCAATGTGTTAATGTATGTTAAACCCATCTATTGACATGCAAATTCTAGTTTGCTCACCCCGGGTTTTACCTGCCCCACTCACCACTAAGACCTTTGAGGAAGCCCTCTTTGAAAAAAAATGTTTTTAGTTTTTGTGTCCTGCAGTTTCCCTAATGGACAGAATTTCAATAAGCAATGGATCTGTAGGATGACTAAAGAGCTGAGGCTTCTACTGAAAGAAGCACTTGCCTGATACAGGAAAAATCAGTCACCCTTGTTTTCATAACATATTAAACAATTGAATTTTATTAACTATATTTATCCCGTGAACATCCAGAGAGGTACAAGGAGAATCACAAAGGATACATTTTAGAAATCTAAATAAGCCTGCCTTCATATTTAATGCCCACCACACTAGAACCAAAAGATAATAATATATCTTTATTATTGCCACTCATACTTATTTCATTTATTATCGAAACTGGGCAAGAGACCAGCTCGGACCGATGTGCATTTGAGCACATGGCTGTTTGTCAAATGGGCCGCAGAATCTACTCACTGCCTGCCATAGCTGTGGGGGAGGAGAAAGGGGAAACTTTGTTTTCAGAAATGCTGTCACTTTAGCAGAAATTGACTTGTCTGGACAAGACAGTTTGTTTGCTTTTATTGTCCTCAAACTACTCTCTGACTCTTCAGCTTGTCTTAAATGTTTGATTAAACACGGGGAGAATTGTCAATATCACTCAACTTCTAAGTCATTAAACATCCTAATCCTTCACATTCCTTGCGGCTGAGGCCATTTTCTTTCAGATTTCCCTCCAGCAGTTGCGGGCTTGTGTCAGCTGCCAGGAGGGAGGGTTAGAGCCTTTACTTTGGCGCTTGCAGTCTGGTGATCATCCTGTGTGAGGGAGATGTAGAGCTTGACTAGAGATTTGCCACTCATTGACGACTGAATAAAAAATAAGCCGAGGTTAACACATTCTGAAGCAGATGCAAACCCACGTATGCAGTTGCTTCACAACAACTCCAGTTTACCCCAGTGTGCTCCTGCCTGCATCCCCCAAATACGCATGCAGTGGAAGAACTTCTGTCATCTGTAGTCAGGATCCCAGTTGTTGAAACTGGAGAAATTAATGTATTCTCTTGAGCCCAAACACCTGTTCATCCTGTATCCCCTACCACGAATAATCAGTTCTCATGATTATGATAGGCCTGTTGAGAAAATTGCCCATCTTCTTATTATAATTTTTATGCATACTCAAAATGAATATTTAAACTGATTTGTCAAGAGCTGTGTCCAGTTGTTAGGTTTGCACAATGGTATGTGAGTAGGGCATACACAAAAGTGGGACTTAATATAAAAAGAAAATGCTTGGAATTTCTCAGTCTCATCCTAATGAAATACCATGAGCCATATCCACCCCTCCCCCCCCTTTTTAAACACCCCTGGTCACAAATATATGCTCGAAAAGATAATTATCATAAGGCATCTATATGATTACAGATTACTCGATTGTAAATCCTTCTTTGGCAAAATGACTTGATTGATTTTGGAATTTGAACCTCTTTGTGACACGGCACTTAGAAGTGACCATTTCAGCGAAGGCAAAGGGGAACTTGGGCGCACTCAGAGGAGTGCTGCGTAAATAAGGGGAATCACACTGAATTGCCAAAGATTATTTTAATGGCTCGAACCCCTTCCTGTTACAATAATTACAGGAACATCTTTAAGCTCTTCTCTGAAGAACTTGTGAATTGAAATAGAAACTGTTTTAATGAATTTAAATTATTTTAAAATTTGTATTAGAATTTTCAGGATGAATGATTTCTGTGTTGCCCTCCTCTGTTCATTAAGGATAAGCAGTCTTTAATGCATTTTCCTTCTATAATATGCATATTATTTATACAGTTATATATAGCATTGTGTCACTTAGAAACATACCTCTTAAAGATGACTGTCGTTTTAGGCAAAATATGCATAAATCAGTTTTCTAAAAGGCTACATTTCAGAATAACAATTTTTTTCCTTTTGAACTGCAAAAAAAAGGTCTAGCTGTAATTTCTGCTTGTAAGTTTAGCTAAGTGGTGACAAATATCAGACTATTTTACACATCAGAGGATAGTGATGCATCGGTTTCCTGATTCTAAAAGCCCCGTTAGTGGTCGCAATGGAAATGAAGATTTCTCTCAAGCACCTGCCTGGAATGGAAGTCCTTCCGACAGACTGTGCATAACCTCTCATTAAATCAGCATGCAGAGGACTAACCAGCAGATGCTGCTGACATGAACCCAGATGTAATCTCTTTAACCTTGTCCTGTAAGGCCCGCACAAGTCGTGACCGGGGAATTCAAAGTAAATTAGGTTTTACATGAAAGTCTATAATCTAAATTCAATTTGATTAAAGCAGTGCCTGATTGGTGTTTGTAGTGAAATATTCCATTGCAGCTATTAGCAATGTGTTTTTTTATTTGAACACCTAAGTTTATTTTTTCACATCCATATTTATCCTATTTTTATATGTTAAGGTGGCCAGTTTTCCATCATTGCCCTGCCCCAACATTCTTAAAATGAAAAGACTTTTAAAGGAGGATGTAAGCAAAATAACTGTTTATCAAAATGATCCACTGAGAGGACAAACGTATTATCCGATTTCAGGAATTAATGGGAAAAGGGTCACTTAACAAGTCTAAATATAGTTGTTCTCTATGTTGGTAATATTTTCTTCATATTTCATATCAGGGTATTAGAGCTCCTTTATTACACATAAGCCTCATCCTGCAACTATTTTGTTAAATTAATCATTCTTGTCAACACAGTTTCTCACGGAAATTCAATCAGCCATAATAAAAATCAGTCATTATCAGATTTTCTACTCTGTTATGTTTTTACATTTCTTGTTCTTTTTGTAAACTTTCTGTTTTTCACTATGTAATTCCACCTTCTGAGGATAACCTACAGAGAGTTTAAACCATCTTGGCTGCTGCTATTTTTGAGCTGGGAGCTGAATTGCAGGAAATTTTAGTTTGTTTCTTAAAGCTAGGTTTTTTTTCTTTAATGTCTTTAATGTCTGCACCCTATTGCCATAACCTTCAGGGGTTTGAATGAGCTAATGCCTAGAAGACCCCAACTCTCTCATAGCTGTCACCCAGAGATATGTGCTTGACCTCAGTGTGGTCCTGAGAGGCCGGGTGCAGATGTGGCTGAGATGGTTGCTATCAGGGAATTTTAGGAACACACTCAGGAGGGAGAAACTGAGAGAAGGCTAGTAGTGTTTACAGTGTGGGGGCCCCAGTGCACTTCTGGCTAAGTGAGCACTGCCTTCTAAGAATTGCTCTTGATATTGATTTGTGAAAAAGTCAGTTCTGTTGTTGATACTGAGAACATAATTTTGCTCTTTGTTGTCCTTAATGTAAAGTGTCCTCCTCAGGCAGTGGTTGAAGTGTCCTGGAAAATTGGAATGCAGACTGGGTTGGGAATCCAGAGACTGGAATTCCAATACTGTCCCTTACCTTTTGATAGCTAGCTGTGTGGCCTTGGGCCAGTCACTTTCATTAGATGGCTATTTATGCTACTTCACAGATATGTTGCTCATCCTTTTAAAAATTTATTAATTGAATTTTTAAAAAAAATTACTAAGGTATAATTTACATTCAGTAAGGTGCCTAGATCTTAAGTGTAGAGAAGGATTGGTTTCTATTTATTTACTTATTTTTATCCAAAGATTTTATTTTTATTTTCTTTTTTTTTTAAAGATTATTTATTTGACACACACACAAACACAGAGTGCACACAAGCAGGGGGAGAGGCACAGGGAGAGGGGGAAGCAGGCTCCCTGCTGAGCATGGTCCCAGGACCCCAGGATCCTGACCTGAGCTGAAGGCAGATGCTCAACCCACTGCGCCACCCAGGGGCCCCCTAAAGATTTTATTTTTAAGTAATCTCTGCACCCAACATGGGGCTCAAACTCACAACCCTGAGATGGAGTCGGATGCTCTACCGACTGAGCCAGCCAGGTGCCCTGAGAAGGATTGATTTTTAAATATTTATACACCCATGCAGCTACCACCCAGATCAGGATGTGGGATGTCCCCAGTACCCCAGCAAACTACCACGTGCTCCCCAGCCACTCTGTTGGACTGCTATCACTAACTGAAATTTGAGCTGGGCATTAACATGTGAAAGTCTTGATATCATTTAGCTGAATCTGTTTGGAATACCATTCACTCAATAAGTAGTTAATATAAGTATACATTTATAAGTATTATGCATTATGTTTATTATAATGTTATATATATTTAATGTTTATTATCATATGAAGTATATAAAATAGATTTTATATAAATATGAAAGTATGTGTGTATATATATATTTTTTTTCTTTTTCCTTTGGGATTTACTCTGATTTTTCTTTTTTTTTTTTAAAGATTTTATTTATTTATTCATGAGAGACAGAGAGAGAGACAGAGGCAGAGGGAGAAGCAGGCTCCCCGTGGAGCAGGGAGCCTGATGCGGGACTCGATCCCAGGACCCTGGGATCATGACCTGAGCCTAAGGCAGACGCTTAACCGACTGAGCCACCCAGGCGTCCCTACTCTGATTTTTCTATAGTCTCCTTGTTTCAGCAAGTGAGTTCCTAAGTAGCCTATTGCTCCCTGATTCTTAGACTAGTCTGACTGTGAAATCAAAGCCCAGAGGGCCCTCCTGAGGCACCTGTCAGCCCAGCATTCCCGTCAGGGCCAAGATTCCCCAGTGCTTGCCTCAGCATTCTAGGTTTCAATCTGGTATCTTGGAAAAAGGCAAAAGGAACTGTTTTTATATGTGCCACTGGATATAGTGTTAAACTGGTTAACAATGGAACAACAATGTGTAATCCTCATGTAGTGCTTTAGGGTTTTCTAAAGCATTTACTTCTACATTACCTTCTTGAATCTTCGCAGCCACTCTGCAAGGCCGGTGCTATTCCCTTCTTTTGCAGAGGAGGCTAGGGGAGCTCAGAGAGTCAAATGACTTGCTTGGGATCACACAGCCAGAAGTGGAGGTATTTGAATTCTATTTTAGTTTGTTCTGAACTCAGAACCACCTAACACAGCAGAAAAACCTCTAGAATCTTGGCCCTGTGTTCCAAAATGCCATCCTTTCTCCCCTTACATTTTTTTCCGCAGGAACATGGCCTATAGGAGTTCCTGTTTCTCTGCTTTTCCCTTTCTATCTCACACGGCAGTGGTACCATGTGGTCAAATGATTCCATAGGGACATTATCCCGAGCTGCTGTGGAAGGAAATAATTAGTGTGAACTGGAGGCAGTGTCCGAATGAAGCAATAGAGTCTGGCCTCGTACTCTGAGGAGTAACTGGGGATTTGTGGGCTGGTCCCCAGATATTGCAGTGCCCAGCAAAGGAGGCTGCCCACTAGGATGGCTGTCTGCTCTGAGTGTTCTCCCCTTCTGTGAGTGAAGTGGGGCTGGGAGGGAAGATTGTCTTGAACTGCCCTGTCCAGTAAGGTAGCTACTAGTCACATGTGGCTATTTCAATTCCAATTTTGATTACTTCAAATTAAATAAAATAGAAAAATCAGTTTGTCAGTTGCACTAGCCACATTTCAAGTGTTCCACAGCCATGTGGTTACCATATTGATCAGTGCGGATATAGAATGTTTCCATCATTGCAGAAAGTTCTCTTGGAATAGCAGTGGTCTAGACCAGTGATAACCTTCATCCTTGGTGTTCAGAATTCTCACTCAGCAGACTTAGGAAGGGTGTATTGCAGACTGTCTGCATGCCTCTGTGGATTCTCACCCTTTACCCCCACTCCCTCCCTTATGTCCACTACTTTGCATCCAGGTAGCCAGTGCCTCAGGAAGAACCTTTTCCCAGTTTTGCCTCTTTTCCTTGAAGGTGGAGGCATGTCTTGTGTTTCAGAAGAGGCAACAGTCTGTTGTCGTTGTTGCTAAAATAGAAGGGAATCCAGTCTTTGCGGGTCTTGAAAATGGGATGAGAATATAAGGATCCCCACTTGAATTATATTCCTCTTAGCCTACCTTTCTCCACTTTCATTGAACAAGATGATTTCTTAGGAAATTAAATACTTAGCCAATATGAGACTAACTTCCCTTTCCCCAGTTAGGTCTTGCATGCATATTTGCAGCTTTTGGGGAGAAGGTCATTCATTGGGACCTTTTGAATTTTGGTCATAGGGTCATGAAAATCTTTTGAATTTTGAGAAAGAAGGTCACGAGCATCTTTGAATCACCTTAGATTTTAGGATGCAGTTTATGTTTGTTTGCGATGCCAATAGAGATTTTCATATTTAGAATGGCTCATTAGTACCAGGAATTAAACCCTTTTATTAACGGCAGGACATCTTAAAACAATCACTAGTCATTGTTAAAGTAAAGAACAGCTCATTATTTTTCATATCTTAAAGATTGAACCCTTCACCATGATTAATAAAGGATAGTTGTTATCTGCTTTGGTCACAAAAATTCATGTACAAAAGAAACACTTTGGCAAATTAAAAGTTAAATGGTAGCATGAACACTTGTATCTGTGCTGCTAATTAAAAGACTTAACTTATTAGGGTTTGAGGTGGGGAGCAAAAAAGAAACAAACAAGTATAATTTGCCAGATTAATTTTATGGTCTGTTCTATTTAATCAAACTATACCTTTTAGTGAAAATGACAAATTTGAGTTGTCAGAATGTGGTAGATAAGGAAGATAAAGGTCATATATTTTAATGTCACAGAAGGTCTTATTAAAGGAACCTTAATTACATTAGGTACCCATGAAACATTAATTAAATACTGTCTGAAATAATTAGGTCCAAGTTACTGATGGTTTAATTAAACTCAGTTTCTTATTTTATAAGAAAACTAAAGGTCCAGTATCTCTTTCGGCAGCATAATTGATAGTATGTCAAAAAGGCAAATAGTAACCTTGACCAACCACAGAGAGAGGGTGATATGGCTCACGGGGCCTTGTATGCATTGACTCTATTCTCCATGGTGGCCCGTGCTGCTTCTCAGCTTTTGGGTAGCAAAACATGGGTGCCATAGACTAGGGGAAGTGGGTACAGTATCGAATCCATATTCGTGGGTACAATAAGCAAATCCATCATCAGCGCCTTGAAAAGTTTGTGCCACATGTGCAGAAGAGTGAGTAGCCTTCTCTGTGCATCTTTTCCTTTTTAGAAATACATCCTGCCTTTTGTCGCCTCTGCACATTGTATCTCAGAAATGCTAGACACCCCTCTGACCATTTGCAGTCTGCACAGAGGGTATTGTGATGCTGAAAAAGACTGCCCTTAACCCCACTCCCGTATATTTAGTACTCTGTGTCCTAAAATTCATCTCCTTCTTTTGTCATATGCCTTCCTAGTGAAGAGCATGGGCTTTGGAATCAGACTGCAGGGTTTGAATCTCAGCTCTGCCACAGTGGTGTGACCTTGGTGAGTTACTTCTTTGCATCTGTTTCCTCATCTGTAAAATATTATAAGTAATAGTAGCTACTTAACAGGGTTGTTATAAGGATAATGCTTTAATGTATATAAAGCATTTAGCACAAGTGAAAAGTATATGGTGAGTCCTAAGAAATGACACAGAACATTCTGTGGTCTACAGGATCATGAGGATTTGAGGCCCAAGTTGAATTAGTTGGATGCAGGTGAATCCAAGTGGAATGCTAATTTAAAAGAACTTGGAATTTGCCAGAAGAGAAAAGGATGATACAAAAGCAAGAATGTAGCTGGAGATTTTATGGGCTGATGATTCGAAAGGAGCTTCAGATTTGTTTTGTATTTGTTTTTTGGAGTCTCAGGCTGACCAAGCCATCTCCTCCTTCTGTGGGGAGGACACATTGAATGTTGATGATTTGGGTGGAGAGAACAGCTTTAGTCCTATTCACTACACTCCAGGAGAGCTAGCTCTTCTTTCACTTTGAATGAGACAGACATTATCAGGATAATAGTTTTACAGTTTTTAAAGAGCTTTAGCATACATTATCTTATTTACTCCTCTCAAAAGCTCTGTGAGGTAGGTACTACCAGTAGCCCCATTTTACACATGAGGAAACTGTGGTGTAGAGAGGTTAAGACACTTGTGCAAGCTCACACTTAGCTCCGGGGATTTTGACTCTGTGCGCTATGATTTCTGTCCCTGACACCAGCCTCCCTGAGCTCAGTCCTGTGTTTGGGGGTGGGGGGAGGACCAAGGCCTGTGGGGCTCAATCTTACCAGTCCCTGTGAGCTAAGAATGGCTTTTACATTTTTAAAGGCTTACATAGAAGAAGAGGGAAAAGGAGGAGGAGAGGGAAGGGGAGGAGGAGGGGGAGGAGGATGGGGAGGAAAAGGAGAGGGAGGGGGAGGAGAAGGAGAGGGAGGGGAGGAGGAGGAGAGGGAGGGGGAGGAGGAGGAGAGGGAGGGGAGGAGGAGGAGAGGGAGGGGAGGAGGAGGAGAGGGAGGGGGAGGAGGAGGAGGAGAGGGAGGAGGAGGGAGCAGCAGCTGTGACAGAAACTGAATGTGACCTGAAAAGCCTATTTAGTGTCTGGCCCTTAACAGAAAAAGTTTGCTGACCCCCCTTTAAGTGCACTGCTTCTCAAACTTTGATGTGCGTAGGAATCCCCTGGGGTCTTGTTCAAATGCAGATTCTGACTCAGTGGCTCTGGGCAGGGCCTGCAGTTCTGCATGTCTAACACACTCCCATGTGATACCCATGCTGCTGGTCCTTGGACCACACTTTGAGTCCTAAAGGTTGTGCCGCACACCAACTCCATGCCCCTAAACATGCTCTTTACTTATAGGAGCATGCAGTAATGACTATTCTCCATTTGTCTGTATCCTAGGGAATTTAACTTCTTTTCAGTGTTCATAGCAAGGAAGCTTGCAGCAATTCACCTTTAAAACATCCTGGATTCTTTTCCTTCCAAATGGTGATGACTTCTGTCTGCTACCTCTGCTAGTTTGTCAGCTTTATATACCAAGAGTGGGATGCACTGATGAGGAGACAGAGAAGAATAGGACTTAGTCCCTGGCCTCCAGGAGTGTCTTGTTGAAGCCCACCCACATTGCTTCATCTGGGCTCAGCTGTTCTCTTTCTTCCTGCCTCTTTAGCTGCAAGTTCCATTTCCATGGTAAGTGTCCCACAGAGGCCCTGTTTTCCCTTCACCTGGGGCTCTCATATCTGCTATGGACTCTGGGGCCTTCCTCCCAGCTCTCCAGACTTTTGCTTTGGCCTCTTCTTTGCTCCTTTCCTGGCCCATGTCTCACTTGCCTAGCAGAACCTTTCTTCATTTTCTTTTGCTCATTCCCCGGTATGGTGGTCTAGTCCATTTACATACAACTCATTGCATAACTCAGCACCAAGCCTCAGGAATCTCCTTTATCATTTTTTTAAGTAATCTCTATACCCAACGTGGAGTTTGAACTCATGAGATCAAGAGTCACATGCTTTTCTGACTGAGCCAGCCACGTGCCCCAGGAATCTGCTTTATTTATTTATTTTTTAAAAATATTTATTTATTTATTTATTTGAGAGAGAGAGACAGCGCATGGGGATGGAGGGAGGACAGAGGGAGAGGGAGAGAGAGGAGGGGAAACTGACTCCCTGCTGAGTGCAGAGCCCAATTTGATTCCCACAATCCCAAGATCATGACCTGAGCCCAAACCGTAGGTTGGATGCTTAACCTACTGAGCCATCCAGGTGCCCCAGGAATCTGCTTTAGAAAGAGGGTGGGGGTTGCCTGGGTGGCTCAGTTGGTAGAGCATGTGGCTCTTGATCTCAGGGTCATGAATTCCAGCCCCATGTTGGGCAGAGAGATTACTTAAAAAAAAAAAAAGAAAGAAAGAGGGTGGGTTTCCCCTTCCAGAGTATGCTCAGTTCCCTCCTTGTTTGAGTCTAATCTACTTAGATGCCAAGCATGAGGCATAGGACTTATTCCATTCCTTTTTCACACAATGTCTTGTAAATTCTGAGCACATATTAATTACATATATGCCACAACCATCAGTTAGTACAATAGTTGGTCCTCAGCAGTGTTTCATAGTTCAAGGAAAGTTAGCATTCTAGACTGGAGCATAGCAATCCTTACTCCACAGAGTAAGTTTCTCTGACTGTCACCTTACCAGTTAGCCTCCAACTTTGACCTCCGCTGCATGGTCCATCTTGCTGTTGTACCCTTCGTTTACTCTAGAAGTCCTGTCATTGTGGCTGAATGGCTGGCATGGGCCCAGAAGAGTGTCGCTTTTGATGACAGTCTTATCCTTCTGACTCTAACCCCACCTGTGCCAAACATCTCTCAATTTTTTCTGTTTTGCACCCATTAAACAAGCCTTCCCATTCACCAGGCCCCCCATTTCCACACTGATTGAAAGAGAATCATGGATTGTGAACACTGGAAGAAATATACAAATAATCAACCGGCTGTGACTGCCTCAAAATAAGGGAAGAAACTGAAGCCCAGAGAAGAGAAGCGATCTGCCCAAGGTCACACAGCACATAGTCAGTGGCAGAACAAGACTAAGATCCTCACCGATCTGAAAAGAACAACAGGTGAGGATTTTAGTCATGCTAAATATGTTGCCCATATAAAGTGCTTCAATTTTAAGAATCCATGACATGTTAGAAAAATAATGTGAATGCCTGTGTTTTTTAAAACTTACTGTACATTTAACTGTGCTTTACTAATAAAGCAGAACAGTAGTAATCTTCATGTTCCCATTTTTTAACACATTTTTTTGGCCATCATTAACTGTTGTGGCTTTTTTTCCTCACAGCAGATCTAATTCCCCAGCTAATCTTTCACACACGTATTTTTAAAATAGTATTCTTTTTGAAAAACAAAGAAGGCCTCTTTAACCAAGTATATTTGACTTTTTGATTCTTGATAGTAGTACATATAAATGGAAATCCAACAGCCTCCTGCCATGAAACCTCCAAACCCAGTGAAACCTCAGGGAGATGGTGAACCTAAACCTAGGAAAGAAAGAAATTTAAAAGCCAGCCAAGCTGCCATGCATCCAAGCGTTTGCTCCTCTAGCTCTATCAACTTAATCCCCCTCGGCCATCTTCCTCCCTTAGGCCCTGTGTTTATCTCTGTGAGGCCACATAAAAAAGGGAGAAAAGCTTGAGGACTCTGACTTGTGCAGAGACCTCAGTTTCTCAGCCTGGTCATTAGGTGCATAGGATGTGAGAAATAAGTCACAGTTTAGAAAATGCTTCATTTTAAGTAGTGAATTTTTTTCTTTCAAAGCAATTAGATTTGATTCCAGTGAAGAGCTTTATTGACTCTTTCTTTCACACAGTTTTATTTTGCTTTCTACCAATGAGAAAACAAAGTTGGGGGGCCAGGGAGGGAGTGTATTGTTTTTATTGCTTTGTTCAAGTAGAAACATTCAAAGTTAGATCTTTTACTTACCTTTTTGGGTTTGCTTACAGCTCAATATGGATATTCTTTTTTTTTTTTTAAGATTTTATTTATCTGAGAGAGAGAGAGAGAGAGAGAGCATGAGCAGGGGCAACAGGGAGAAGCAGACTCCCTGCTGAGCAGGGAGCCCGATGGGGGGTTTGATCCCAGGACCCCGGGATCATGACCTGAGCCGAAGGCAGACACTTAACTGACTGAGCCACCCAGGTGACCCTCAATATGGATATTCTTATAAATTGCTGTCATAGTTTGGTCAGTGACCACACAAATGGTAGTTACGGATTGATTTGCAAAAGCAAAAAAAAATTTTTAAAGAATAAAATAATTAGGTGCTGTACTGTGGCACATGTGGTCTTTTATTTGCACGTTTGCCTTTACTCAGGCTGTATTAAATCCCAAAGAGATAAGTAAATCTTTGATAATTTACTTTAGAAATCACCTTTCAAACTGGGAAGGAGCTGCATATGTCTGCTATGTTACGGGTCGGTCAGAGACCCCAACCAGAATGCTATGTGTTTTTACTTTGGATGGCTGGTCCTCTGACATGGGATTTGACTGTAGAGCCCTTTGATGCTCTTTATACTGTGTCCACAGTGAAGCGCATGCACGCGGAGACCCTGTCAAGGGTTCTGGGTTTGAGACAAAGGGACCACAGCAGAGGAATGAATGAACTCTAGGAGTCTGATGGCTTTGTGGCCAACGTAACATACTGTGGGATGTCTTGCTCTTTCCCCCTTCCCGGCAATATTCCTCTTAGATTTTAGAATGTTGCTTCATTCACAAAGAAGCAGTTTGTAAACAGAGGTGTTCTCTCTCTTATTCCCTCCCTGTTTCCCTTTTTCCACTCAGGTTCCCAACTGATGACAGGCTAAGGGCCCTTGTTTCTTTTCTCTTTCTGTCAAGTTAGATTTTGACATGTTTGTTTGCTGAGAGTAACTCAGTCCCCGTGGTTCCTACTCCATGTGGTGTGTTTGGATTCAGGGAAGACTCTGCCTCATCTTTTCTAAGCCAGCCACCCCCGAGCTGAGCATGTCACACAAGCCGAATTAACTATGACAGTTCCCAAAACAATAGAAAGCTCAGATATGCAATCCCCTATGACTTACCTTGATATGGAATAGAGAGTAGTTCAGCAACTCAATGCAATTTTTCGTTTGAAGTAACAGAAATCTTAAAAGTTATCTGGAGTCAGTTGCCTGGCCCCTGCTGGGACCTTGTTTACCTGAGGGTGGAGAAAAAAGGCCCATTCCAAGCTCAGGAGCCCTCTGCAAAAGCAGGAAATTATATGCTGGCAGCTTTTAGAGAGGACCCCTCAGGAGGAGCAAAAACCAGCATTGGGAAAGAAAGGCAATTCCAGATCAGCATATTCACTTTTCATTCAAGCCTGGCAAAAGAAAAAACAAACCAAATTGGGCCAAACCCCATGTAAAGGTAACCCTCCTCACAGAGCCTTAACCCTTCACACAGCAGGTAAGTAGTTTGATTAGTTGTCACTGCATACTGTTGCAAAGCATCCCCTCTGTGAGGGCTCCAGCAAAGCTGTAGGGGCCCATGGACCTGGCTGGACCCTGGGAACCCACACCCAGCCCGGGAGCCCCAGGAGGCAGGTTTCTCCTCAGCGCACTTACCTGCTGTCCTGCCCACTTTGCCACAGAGATCTTTCCTAAAAAGAGAGTGGCCAATGAATTATGGAGCAGGAATGTAATAACTAAGGTAGAAATGTGTCCTGTTATCAGTCACACACATTCAAGCCCAGCCCGGGGCAGCACAGCAGATGGGACTATAAGCTCTGGGATCTTCTCATTCAACCAAGATTGCTTCATACAAAAGTTGACTGAAAGCCATTGTTGATATTCAACGTTTTTTAAAATAGCCAAACAGACTAGACAATAAGGCATTACAGAAAACTTGGACAGGAGGCTGGCTTGGAGTCTGGTTTAAGAAAGAAACATGCTATTGAAAGTAGCCAACAAACACACATTTCTGAATGTTTAATTTATTTGAAAATAAGAATCAACTTTACCATTCATTTATTTTCCTCCTCCAAAGCAACAAAGACAAGCAAAACTCAATTTCAGTTGCTCGTTAGGGTATCTCTGCAGTCTTCCTTTTTCACAATGAAATTCTCATGCATAGTAACGCTATGATCCTCATACTGTTTGATGAGGCAGGGAGGGGGCTAAGAAGGTGCCTTAAATGGCCTTTTATAAAGGAATCGGAGCATTTAAACATGTCCTAGGACTCTTACAAAATCACTCATTCATTCTTTAATTCATTCAGCACGTATTTGTTGAGTGCTCACAATGTGCCACAGGTACACAACAGTGAACGGGATCAACACAGTCCCTGCTAGGGTCATCATCCTCCCCGTTTGCCTGACACTCCTGGTTTCCTCCTGGGAAATCCCTCAGTCCTGGGAAAACTGGGGTGGTTGGTCACCCTGTCTGCTTCCTGGAAGTTAATAATCCATGGATTCCTAAGAAAGGTGGGGCTGAGTCTTGGTACCAGACTTGCTCCTTATCAGCTCTATGATCTCCAGGACACTTCACCGAGCCCTCAGTTTTCTCATTTATAAACGGGAAAAATAATATCTACTTTAAATAGTTATTTTATTTTTTAAGGATTTTATTTATTTATTTGAGAGAGAGAGAGCAGGAGCAGAGGGAAGTGGCAGAGGTAGAGGGAGAAACAGACTCCCCACTGAGCAAGGAGCCCAACACTGCTCGATCCCAGGACCCTGGGATTATGACCTGAGCCGAAGGCAGACATTTAACCGACTGAGCCACCCAGGCGCCCCAAAAGAGTTATTTTAGGATTCTATTTATTGATTCTATAGGAACTGACTGCAGTAACAGCATTTCAGTCAGCAACAAAAGACGGAGACATAGCTATAGATGTCCCATTGGCTCTGCAAATAGGAAACGCTGCTCTATGCTTTGCCGAATGAGGGTGGAACCTGCCAGAAATCTGGCTGTAATATCTTGTTACTGGTGTTTAGATGAGGTAGGTTCTCAGGTCCACAGTGCTTTGTTGGGGAAAGGGACTGACCCCCAGAGAGAGGACCAGCTGGTAATTTAACCACTTTGCTGGCAGGTGCAAAAAAAAAAAAAAAAAGGCAAGTACCTTATTCTCAAAGTGGGGATTTAGGATAAAGATGAAAACATTGAATTGAAAGGGGGACACATAATTTCACATTAACCCCCACTCCTGCTGGGGGATTGCTTTTCACCTTCCTTCTTTAGGGGTCTCATAAAGATTCCTTTTTATCTTTGCCAAGTTCTCTTTCTCTTACCTATACTTTGTAATCTTATTTAACATTCCATGAGCATCTGTTAGGCACCCAACATATACCAGGGCCTGGGAGGCTTAGAAGAAGCAGACTTTGTTCCTGTCTTCAAAGAGCTGACAGTCTAGTTGGAAATATACACACACAGTTTTTTAAAAAGTTTTTGATTCTTTCCTCTCTCAACTGTCTCATTTTTTTTTTTTTGAAAGTAGCTGTAAGGTATTTATAGTCTTCCTGACTTCGAATATCTCTCCTTCCCCACCTAATTTAACTTTACCTTCCATCCCATGCATACATCTTGTCAGGAACAGCTGACCTCACAGGCATTACTGATGGTGGTTTTCCATTGCCAATGTAGCTTTTGTGACTGAACTTCATTCTGAAGTTCAACCTACTAATGCTGTAGGCTATCTCATTACTAGTTGGTAATAATGCCATTTTTAAAGCTTGTCAGGGGAGAAAGACTCTTGATCCCCAACCCCCACTCCTGATGTACAAAGAGGAGAGGGGCAAATTTCCTATCCCTTTTGAACTGTTTGCAATAGGTAACCTCCTAACATCTCATCAGCAAGTTGAAGAACTAGGTCCCAAATGGTGATGGAAGAGTATGATGGCATGAACCTTGCGTGTGTGCTTATCATTAGTTCAACCTATTTGTTGACTTTTGTTTGTGGGCCCCATGCTCAGTAATGTGGGATTCACAAAAGGAGGAGGAAGAGGAATCATGTTACGAACTGGCCAGAGAATTGGGGTTAATGCTTTTATAATGAGAGCAGGACGGGCTCTTGTGCCCTTCATTACAATAACACATTTGCCAAGCACTCCCACACAGTGCCAGGGACTTTTCCTATGTTGGTCATTTATATTATTTTTTTAAAAATTGTTTTAAAGATATTTATTTATTTAGAGTGCGAGAGCAAGCACAAGCAGGGCGGAGGGGCAGAGGGAGAGGGAGAAGCAGGCTTCCTGCAGAGCAGGGAGCGCGATGCGGGGCTCAATTCCAGGGCCCTGGGGTCAGGATCTGAGCCAATGGCAGCCGCTTAACTGACTGAGCCACCCGGGTGCCCCTGTGTTGGTCATTTAATATAAAAATGTATAGCATCAAATACTGCTCTGAAGGCACTTATGATTGTGGGCCAGCTTGTGGATCTGCAAAAAAGAAGCATGAGGTAGCACGTAAAGGCCAGGAGGTGCGATGGGGCTCTAGGAGGCAGGAAAGCATCAGGGAAGTCTTCGTGGGAGCCACCTGCTTGGTGGTAGAAGCAGGCATAGCATGTCTGCAGATCACTGAGTAGCCTTGTTACTAGAAAACCAATGATCTTCCCCCCTCGTTTCTTTCACACCTTCAGAAAAGCCATATTGAGTCATGATCAGCTTCTGTTATGGTTACGGGCAGCTCATGAGCTTGTGTCCACCCTTGGTATTTTTCTACCTCTTTTTCTCACCACAATCTCCATGCCAACTACACTCAAATATAGGTTTTGGAAGTTCTTTTACAACTTTTGGTTACACCCATGTCTGCAGTGTTTCATTATTATAGACTGGTGATGATTTGAATCCTCTCCTTGTGTTTTTTCTTCTTCCAAACACTGCATACACGGGCAATGGGTAAGTACAAGTCTACGGCAGAAGTACAAGTCAAAATAACCTTTCTGATCACCTCTTCTATCACATAATAACTGTAGCATTACTACTATCCTAGCTGTGATGTTCCAGGTGCTTTATACACATCATTGCTAATTTTCACACCATCCCTATATTTTAGGTGTTATACCTGCATTTTATAGATGAGGAAAGGAAAGCACAGAGGGGTTGTTAACTTGCCTGGGGTCATCCAGGCTGTCGAAAGTTTACAAGAACAAACACTACCAATATGTTGTTAGCAAAGTTCAGAGAACAAGCTCTCTTGGTGTGAGGGAAGCTCCGTGGTCCTACCAAATTTTTTTGGCTAACAGTCTATTTAAGTCTGTGTTTTCACCCACCTGCCATGAGAAAACCCGGATATTTTCCATGTTTGGGTTCAACTTCTTAAATTCCTTGGTAGCAGGTGGTTTGTCCTACTACCACTTGAGGTGTGCTGTTTTAGGGAAAATTGTATTTTGTCTTCAAAAAAATCCATAGGTTGTCTACCCACTGGGCTCAGATGCCATTCATTCCTCTTGCAGGTGGTACATGTTGCCCATGATCTCTGTGGCAGAGCCGGGTCTTGTGACTTCACATACTATGCATGCCATTTCCGGTGTATGTACCTGTCAGTTCTGCCACTACACCCAGACACTCCCTCAAATGTCATTTTCTGCCCTAATTTCCTGGCCAGGACAGTGGGTAGCTGGACCTTTTAGGATGTCTCTACTTGCAGCCTACTAGTCATAATTGTAAACCATGGTCAAAGAAAATGCCATTCTTACCTTTTCCTTGCCCTTTGGTAAATATGAGTCTCAGCTCAGCCCCTTAGACCCTGCATTTTAGCCAGTGTTGAAGACAGTCTATTTCCCTGCTGGTGCTAACCACATTCTTCCAAGCTGCAATTTTTTGCCTGGGAATAACTACATTCTTTTTTTTTTTTTTTTTTAGAGATTTTATCTATTTATTTGACAGAGAGAGGGCAAGAGAGCACAAGCAGGGGGAGCGGCAGGCAGAGGGAGAGGGAGAAGCAGGCTCCCCGCTGAGCAGGGAGCCCAACGTGGGGCTCAATCCCAGGACCCTGAGATCCTGATCTGAGCTGAAGGCAGACACTTAACCGACTGAGCCACCTAGGCGCCCTTGCATTCTTTTTTTTTTTTTCTTAAGATTTTATTTATTTATTTAAGAGAGAGAGAATCTGAGGCTCCAGGCCCAGCACAGAGCCCTTTGCAGGGCTCGATCTCACGACCCTGAGATCATGACCTGAGTCAAAATCAGGAGTAGGATGCTTAACCAACTGAGCCATCCAGGCACCCCACAACTGCATTCTTTAATACTGCCTCAGGGAAGGAAAATGGGAAGGGGGAGAAATGTCCATGAATTTCTCTGTTGATTCAGAAAAGGCCTGCAGTTGATTCAGAATGGTACAGAAAAGTACCTGCAGCTGATAATGTTGGAACATTGGAGACATTTCCTGTTTATTATGCTGATGAGAGGGGGCGAGCCCAGAAGGAAGAGGGAAAAAGCATTTTGTGGCTACATTTACCTCATCCAAGTGCTTGGGATTAGGCAAGAAATGTAGAAGAGAGGCCACTTGGCCTTGGGAGCCATTATGAGAGTACCGGGAGCACCAGTGCCTGAGAGCAGGAGATCTGGGTGGAGAAGGAGGCAGGCTCTTTTCATTCCCAGGCCCGTAGTTAACCCTTTCTCAGCTCGTGGCATCTCAGTAATTGCTTTCCTTTTTTCTCTTCCACCTGGTCACAGAAGATGTGGTGTCAGGAATTTTTAATACAATTTCAGAATGACCCTGAAATTGTGTGGTGTCTGGGGTCACCTCGTGAAGCTCAGAGGAAAGACCAGCTGTCTTCTGGGGAATTCCCAGGAATTGATTTATCTTAATGAGATGGAGATAGGTGTGTTGCTCACACCTGACCCTGTTGTATATTTTTCCCCATCCCCTCTGGGACGAGCACTGAGTAATTAAGGTACTGAATAATTAAGAAGGAATCCCTCATGTTCCCTTTGAAGTTCAAAACAAGGACATCTTTTCCATTCTGTTCTTGTTACTTGGCCTGTCCTATTAACTAACCCACTTCTCTGCTTCACACACAAGGACATAAGAATTGTTCCAAACTTGCAATTCAACAAAGATTTTTGAGTGCCTACTCTGTGCTATGCATGCATGTTCCTAGGGGCTGTGGTACAATAGTGAATGGAACAGTTAAAAACGCTAGTCCCTGTAGATCTTATACTCTAGTTGGGCAAAGACAGACAATAAATACTAGCTTAAATAAATTAGTGAAGTATATGTGGTCCCTCATACCAGCCTGAGGGTGAAAGAGACACTGAATCCTAATTTAGAGTCATTCTGATTCTTGCGTCTACCACCTAAGTTCTTAAAACTCTTGGGTTCTTCTCCCCCTTGAGTACTTTTTGTTCCTTAGCACACCACCAGTTTTTTTTTTCTTTAAGATTTTATTTATTTATTTATTTGAGAGAGAGAGAGAGCGAGAGAGCACATGCCTCGGGTGAGGGCAGAGGGAGAGGGAAAAGCAGGTTCCCCACCGAGCAGGCATCCCGATGTGGGGCTCGATCCCAGGACCCTGGGATCATGACCTGAGCCAAAGGCAGATGCTTAACCCACTGAGCCACCCAGGCGCCCCGTTGCACCACCAGTTTTAACTTTTAAACTTCTTGGCACAGTCTCTTGCTGTGACCATCATCGGTTACATGGGTTAGTGCCTTGTCACTCTACAGCCTGAATCATTGCCACCACCACTGTGACTCTTGCTTACTGTTGGAAGGATCTTTTTTTGCCTTACACTAGGCTGATCATTCACCCCTGCTCAGATTGGGGCAGGGAACTTTTTTTGCAGGCAGCTGGAGTCTCATCTGCCTAGTCCCAGGTACAAGGTTACCCTTCTCTCTCTTTATCTACTTGTGGCAGCTTCTGACTTTGTCCCCTCTGGCCAGATTACCACTTCTCCCTACATCCCAGATTCAGTCCTTACCTGTGACTTAGTATGATGGTGTTCCAAATCATGCTACTTTATAATTATAGGTAGAGATCTGTTAACTTTTGTTGGTTCTTTTATTTTATTTATTTATTTTTTAAAGATTTTATGTATTTATTTGACAGAGAGAGACACAGCGAGAGAGGAAACATAAGCAGGGGGAGTGGGAGAGGGAGAAGCAGGCTTCCTGCTGAGCAGAGAGCCCGATGTGGGGCTCCATCCCAGGACCCTGGGATCATGACCTGAGCCGAAGGCAGACGCTTAACGACTGAGCCACCCAGGCGCCCCTTGTTGGTTCTTTTAAAAATCAGTCATTATAGGGGCGCCTGGGTAGCTCAGTTGGTTAAGTGGCTGACTCTTGATATCAGCTCAGGTCATGATCTCAGGGTCCTAGGATCAAGCCCCTCTTTGGGCTCCGTGCTCAGTGGGGAGTCTGCTTGAGGATTCTCTCCCTCTGCCCATCCCTGTGCTCACGCTCTCTAATAAATAAACCTTTTAAAAAATTAGTCATTGTATTTTCTAAAAATAAAAATAATATATGTTCACTTAGTAGAACTTGGAGCTAATAGGCAAATACAAAGAAGGAAACCATCGCTGATAATACTAACACTCAGAAATACCTAACTGGCAACAAGGCCAGTTTACTGGACATGCAACCTGTGTGGTCATACAGGGTTCAGTGCTTAGAGGAGCCCCACACTTGGTTTAATGCTCTGCTGCTGCTGTCTTGACATTCTTAATAACTTTTGAACAGGGGCTGCACGCTTTCATTTTGTACTACTAGGTCCTAGTAATTATGTAGTCGGTCCTGTCTCCTCTTAACATTATTGGTATAACTCTTTCTGGTGTTACCTCTGTCCATGTGTTGGTTTTAAAAATAGTTGGGATTACACCGTTTGTATATTTCTGAATGCTGCATTTTTCATGTAACATTATGATATGCAAATGTTCCTATTTCATTAGCTATTATTTGAAAGCATTTTCCCCCCCAATTTTAATTTAACTTCTAGTTAGTGAACATAGAGTGCAATATCGGTTTCAGGACTAGAATTCAGTGGTTCATCACTTACACACAACACCCAGTGCTCATCACAAGTGCCCTCTTTAATGCTCATCCCCCATCTAGCCCCTCCCCCACCCCACCTCCCTCCCAGCAACCCTCAGTTTGTTCTCTATCCTTAAGAGTCTCTTAAGGTTTGTTTCCTTCTCTCCTTTTCACCCCCTCCCATATGTTCACCTGTTTTGCCTCTTAAATTCCACATATGAGCAAGATTCTATGGTTTTTGTCTTTCTTTTCTTTTCTTTTTTTTTTTGGTATTTGTCTTTCTCTGACTGACTTATTTCACTTAGCATAATACACTCTAGCTCGATCTACATCATACAAATGGCAAGATTTGAAAACATTTTGTTTTTAATTTTTTTAAAGATTTTATTTTTAAGTAATCTCTATACCCAACATGGGGCTTGAACTCACAACCCCGAGATCAAGAATCACATGCTCTACTGACTGAGCCAGGTGGGTGCCCCTGAAAGCATTTTATTTTATTTTTATTTTTTATTTTTTAAAAAATATTTATTTATGAGAGAGAGAGACCACAAGCAGGGGAAAGGGCAGAGGGAGAAGCAGGCTCCCCGCTGAGCAAGGAGCCCTATATGGAACTCAATCCTAGGACCCTGGGATCATGACTTGAGCCAAAGGCAGATGCTTAACCGACTGAGCCACCCAGGCATCCCCCTGAAAGCATTTTAAATTGATGAACGATATTCCATGACTTCTATAACTGTTTCCCCATTGTTCAGCTTTTAGGTTGTTGGTTGATTCTTGGAATCTTGTTTCATAGCTCAGTGCCTAGAACATTGTAAGTGCTAAACAAATGTTAGCTATTACTGTGTCCATTGTCTCTCAGGTTTTTTTGTTTTTTTTTTTAACCAATGAGAACAAGCCTTCAGATGTAGATACCAGGATTACCTAGGTAACTTAATAATGGAAACATGACTAGGAAGCTATGCAGATGTCAGGGGGCCATTGAAGTCCGGTCTCATGTCCAATGGCAGAGGATCTGGTGGGAGGCCAGGAGAACCTCTCAGGTGTCTTCAGGGCCCTTGGCTGCTAGCAGCAAGGCACAGACTTGGAGCAGGCACCCCAAGTGACCTCTTCAAACTCCACCATTTGTTTCGCTAATCTGCAAAGGGTGGAGGCTTGCTGGGGAACTGCACAAAATAGGGAACGCTTCATGCATTTGCATGTCATCCTTGCACCAGGCCATACTAATCTCTCTCATTCCAATTTTAGTATAATTGCTGTGGAAGTGAGCACTCTTAGGTATTGTTTTTAAAGATTTTATTTATTTTAGAAGAAAGAGCATGCTTGCGTGAGTGAGAGGGGCAAAGGGGGAGGGAGAGAATCTCAAGTAGACTCCTAGCTGAGTGTGGAGCTCAATGTGGGGCTCAGTCTCACAACCCCAAGATCATGATCTGAGCAGAAACCAAGACAGACACTTAACCAACTGACCTACCCAGGCACCCCACTCTCAGGTGTTTTTGAAAGAGTGTCAGTGGTCTCTCAAGGATGGAATTTAGTCTGTTCTCCAGATTTCTAGTGTTTTCTGACATCATCCAGAAACTGGGCCACTGGGTTTTCTCTGCTGGGATAATGAAGGCTTTGTTCCATCAGCCTGGTCATGATATACTGCAGAAAGTTGGAGCCTGGAACTTTACACCCAGAACTCAGATCTTAATTTCCGTTGTCATTCCTGACCCATCCTCTCAACCACCAATACAACTTTAAACACAATTCTTTTTTTTTTAATTTTATTTTATTATGTTAATCACCATACATTACATCATTAGTTTTTGATGTAGTGTTCCATGATTCATTGTTTGCATATAACACCCAGTGCTCCTTGCAATATGTGCCCTCCTTAATACCCATCACTGGGCTAACCCATCCCCCC